>NC_085989.1:1260000-1387500 GCF_030014385.1 Trichomycterus rosablanca | reverse complement strand
TGACAGCCATGCAGACCAATTTGATGTAGTGTGCGGCGTATGGTCTGAGCACTGACAGGCTGACCCCCCACCTTTTCAATCTCTGCAGCAATGCTGACAGCACTCCTGTGCCTATCTTTCAAAGACAGCAGTTGGATGTGACGCTGAGCACGTGCACTCAGCTTCTTTGGACGACCAACGCGAGGTCTGTTCTGAGTGGACCCTGCTCTTTTAAAACACTGGATGATCTTGGCCACTGTGCTGCAGCTCAGTTTCAGGGTGTTGGCAATCTTCTTGTAGCCTTGGCCATCTTCATGTAGCGCAACAATTCGTCTTTTAAGATCCTCAGAGAGTTCTTTGCCATGAGGTGCCATGTTGGAACTTTCAGTGACCAGTATGAGAGAGTGTGAGAGCTGTACTACTAAATTGAACACACCTGCTCCCTATGCACACCTGAGACCTAGCAACACTAACGAGTCACATAACATTTTGGAGGGAAAATGACAAGCAGTGCTCAATTTGGACATTTAGGGGTGTAGTCTCTTAGGGGTGTACTCACTTTTGTTGCCGGTGGTTTAGACATTAATGGCTGTATATTGAGTTATTTTGAGGGAAGAATAAATTTACACTGTTATATAAGCTGCACACAGACTACTTTTTATTGTGTCAAAGTGTCATTTTGTCAGTGTTGTCCCATGAAAAGATATACTTAAATATCTGCAGAAATGTGAGGGGTGTACTCACTTTTGTGATACACTGTATATATGTGTGTGTGTGTGTTATTTATTTGTGTGTGTGTGTGTGTGTGTGTGTGTGTGTGTTATTTATGTGTGTGTGTGTGTGTGTTATATGTGTGTGTGTGTGTGTGTTATATATATGTGTGTGTGTGTGTTATATGTGTGTGTGTGTATGTGTGTGTGTGTGTTATTTATGTGTGTGTGTGTGTGTGTGTGTGTGTGTTATTTATGTGTGTGTGTGTGTGTGTTATATGTGTGTGTGTGTGTGTGTTATATATATGTGTGTGTTATATGTGTGTGTGTGTGTTATTTATTTGTGTGTGTGTGTGTGTGTGTTATTTATGTGTGTGTGTGTGTGTGTTATATGTGTGTGTGTGTGTGTGTGTTATATATATGTGTGTGTTATATGTGTGTGTGTGTGTTATTTATTTGTGTGTGTGTGTGTGTGTGTGTGTGTGTTATATATATGTGTGTGTTATATGTGTGTGTGTGTGTGTGTGTTATATATATGTGTGTGTTATATGTGTGTGTGTGTGTTATTTATTTGTGTGTGTGTGTGTGTGTGTGTGTGTGTGTGTGTTATTTATGTGTGTGTGTGTGTGTGTGTTATATGTGTGTGTGTGTGTGTTATATGTGTGTGTGTATGTGTGTGTGTGTGTGTGTTATATATGTGTGTGTGTGTGTGTGTGTGTTGTGTGTGTGTTATATATATGTGTGTGTGTGTGTTATATATATATGTGTGTGTGTGTGTGTTATTTATTTGTGTGTGTGTGTGTGTGTGTGTGTTATTTATGTGTGTGTGTGTGTGTGTGTTATATGTGTGTGTGTGTGTGTGTTATATATATGTGTGTGTTATATGTGTGTGTGTGTGTTATTTATTTGTGTGTGTGTGTGTGTGTGTGTGTGTGTGTGTTATATATATGTGTGTGTGTGTGTGTTATATATATGTGTGTGTTATATGTGTGTGTGTGTGTTATTTATTTGTGTGTGTGTGTGTGTGTGTGTGTGTGTGTGTGTGTTATTTATGTGTGTGTGTGTGTGTGTGTGTTATATGTGTGTGTGTGTGTTATATGTGTGTGTGTGTGTGTATGTGTGTGTGTGTGTGTGTGTTATATATGTGTGTGTGTGTGTGTGTGTTGTGTGTGTGTTATATATATGTGTGTGTGTGTGTTATATATATGTGTGTGTGTGTGTGTTATATGTGTGTTATATATATGTGTGTGTGTGTGTGTGTGTGTTATATATATGTGTGTGTGTTATATGTGTGTGTGTGTTATATATGTGTGTGTGTGTGTGTTATATATATATGTGTGTGTGTGTATGTTTGTGTGTGTTATATATATATACAGTGTATCACAAAAGTGAGTACACCCCTCACATTTCTGCAAATATTTTATTATATCTTTTCATGGGACGACACTATAGACATGAAACTTGGATATAACTTAGAGTAGTCAGTGTACAGCTTGTATAGCAGTGTAGATTTACTGTCTTCTGAAAATAACTCAACACACAGCCATTAATGTCTAAATAGCTGGCAACATAAGTAAGTACACCCCACAGTGAACATGTCCAAATTGTGACCAAAGTGTCAATATTTTGTGTGACCACCATTATTATCCAGCACTGCCTTAACCCTCCTGGGCATGGAATTCACCAGAGCTGCACAGGTTGCTACTGGAATCCTCTTCCACTCCTCCATGATGACATCACGGAGCTGGTGGATGTTAGACACCTTGAACTCCTCCACCTTCCACTTGAGGATGCGCCACAGGTGCTCAATTGGGTTTAGTCCATCACCTTTACCTTCAGCTTCCTCAGCAAGGCAGTTGTCATCTTGGAGGTTGTGTTTGGGGTCGTTATCCTGTTGGAAAACTGCCATGAGGCCCAGTTTTCGAAGGGAGGGGATCATGCTCTGTTTCAGAATGTCACAGTACATGTTGGAATTCATGTTTCCCTCAATGAACTGCAGCTCCCCAGTGCCAGCAACACTCATGCAGCCCAAGACCATGATGCTACCACCACCATGCTTGACTGTAGGCAAGATACAGTTGTCTTGGTACTTCTCACCAGGGCGCCGCCACACATGCTGGACACCATCTGAGCCAAACAAGTTTATCTTGGTCTCGTCAGACCACAGGGCATTCCAGTAATCCATGTTCTTGGACTGCTTGTCTTCAGCAAACTGTTTGCGGGCTTTCTTGTGCGTCAGCTTCCTTCTGGGATGACGACCATGCAGACCGAGTTGATGCAGTGTGCGGCGTATGGTCTGAGCACTGACAGGCTGACCTCCCACGTCTTCAACCTCTGCAGCAATGCTGGCAGCACTCATGTGTCTATTTTTTAAAGCCAACCTCTGGATATGACGCCGAACACGTGGACTCGACTTCTTTGGTCGACCCTGGCGAAGCCTGTTCCGAGTGGAACCTGTCCTGGAAAACCGCTGTATGACCTTGGCCACCATGCTGTAGCTCAGTTTCAGGGTGTTAGCAATCTTCTTATAGCCCAGGCCATCTTTGTGGAGAGCAACAATTCTATTTCTCACATCCTCAGAGAGTTCTTTGCCATGAGGTGCCATGTTGAATATCCAGTGGCCAGTATGAGAGAATTGTACCCAAAACACCAAATTTAACAGCCCTGCTCCCCATTTACACCTGGGACCTTGACACATAACACCAGGGAAGGACAACGACACATTTGGGCACAATTTGGACATGTTCACTGTGCGGTGTACTCACTTATGTTGCCAGCTATTTAGACATTAATGGCTGTGTGTTGAGTTATTTTCAGAAGACAGTAAATCTACACTGCTATACAAGCTGTACACTGACTACTCTAAGTTATATCCAAGTTTCATGTCTATAGTGTTGTCCCATGAAAAGATATAATGAAATATTTGCAGAAATGTGAGGGGTGTACTCACTTTTGTGATACACTGTATGTGTGTGTGTGTATGTTTGTGTGTGTTATATATATATGTGTGTGTGTGTGTGTGTGTGTGTGTGTGTTATATATGTGTGTGTTATATATATATGTGTGTGTGTGTGTGTTATATATATATGTGTGTGTGTGTGTGTGTGTGTGTTATATATGTGTGTGTGTTATATATATATGTGTGTGTGTGTGTGTGTGTTATATATGTGTGTGTTATATATATATGTGTGTGTGTGTATGTTTGTGTGTGTGTGTGTGTGTGTGTGTGTGTGTGTTATATATATGTGTGTGTGTGTGTGTGTGTGTGTGTGTTATATATATGTGTGTGTGTGTGTGTGTTATATATATATGTGTGTGTTATATATATGTGTGTGTGTGTGTTATATATATGTGTGTGTGTGTGTGTGTGTGTGTGTGTTATATATGTGTGTGTTATATATATGTGTGTGTGTGTGTGTGTGTGTGTGTGTGTGTTATATATGTGTGTGTTATATATATACAGTGTATCACAAAAGTGAGTACACCCCTCACATTTCTGCAGATATTTAAGTATATCTTTTCATGGGACAACACTGACAAAATGACACTTTGACACAATGAAAAGTAGTCTGTGTGCAGCTTATATAACAGTGTAAATTTATTCTTCCCTCAAAATAACTCAATATACAGCCATTAATGTCTAAACCACCAGCAACAAAAGTGAGTACACCCCTAAGAGACTACACCCCTAAATGTCCAAATTGAGCACTGCTTGTCATTTTCCCTCCAAAATGTCATGTGATTTGTTAGTGTTACTAGGTCTCAGGTGTGCATAGGGAGCAGGTGTGTTCAATTTAGTAGTACAGCTCTCACACTCTCTCATACTGGTCACTGAAAGTTCCAACATGGCACCTCATGGCAAAGAACTCTCTGAGGATCTTAAAAGACGAATTGTTGCGCTACATGAAGATGGCCAAGGCTACAAGAAGATGCCAACACCCTGAAACTGAGCTGCAGCACAGTGGCCAAGATCATCCAGCGTTTTAAAAGAGCAGGGTCCACTCAGAACAGACCTCGCGTTTGTCGTCCAAAGAAGCTGAGTGCACGTGCTCAGCGTCACATCCAACTGCTGTCTTTGAAAGATAGGCGCAGGAGTGCTGTCAGCATTGCTGCAGAGATTGAAAAGGTGGGGGGTCAGCCTGTCAGTGCTCAGACCATACGCCGCACACTACATCAAATTGGTCTGCATGGCTGTCACCCCAGAAGGAAGCCTCTTCTGAAGTCTCTACACAAGAAAGCCCACAAACAGTTTGCTGAAGACATGTCAACAAAGGACATGGATTACTGGAACCATGTCCTATGGTCTGATGAGACCAAGATTAATTTGTTTGGTTCAGATGGTCTCAAGCATGTGTGGCGGCAATCAGGTGAGGAGTACAAAGATAAGTGTGTCATGCCTACAGTCAAGCATGGTGGTGGGAATGCCATGGTCTGGGGCTGCATGAGTGCAGCAGGTGTTGGGGAGTTACATTTCATTGAGGGACACACGAACTCCAATATGTACTGTGAAATACTGAAGCAGAGAATGATCCCCTCCCTCCGGAAACTGGGTCGCAGGGCAGTGTTCCAGCATGATAATGACCCCAAACACACCTCTAAGACAACCACTGCTTTATTGAAGAGGCTGAGGGTAAAGGTGATGGACTGGCCAAGCATGTCTCCAGACCTAAACCCAATAGAACATCTTTGGGGCATCCTCAAGCGGAAGGTGGAGGAGCGCAAAGTCTCGAATATCCGCCAGCTCCGTGATGTCGTCATGGAGGAGTGGAAAAGCATTCCAGTGGCAACCTGTGAAGCTCTGGTAAACTCCATGCCCAGGAGAGTTAAGGCAGTTCTAAGAAATAATGGTGGCCACACAAAATATTGACACTTCAGGAACTTTCACTAAGGGGTGTACTCACTTTTGTTGCCGGTGGTTTAGACATTAATGGCTGTATATTGAGTTATTTTGAGGGAAGAATAAATTTACACTGTTATATAAGCTGCACACAGACTACTTTTCATTGTGTCAAAGTGTCATTTTGTCAGTGTTGTCCCATGAAAAGATATACTTAAATATCTGCAGAAATGTGAGGGGTGTACTCACTTTTGTGATACACTGTATGTGTGTGTGTGTATGTTTGTGTGTGTGTGTGTGTGTGTTATATATATATGTGTGTGTGTGTGTGTTATATATGTGTGTGTTATATATATATATATGTGTGTGTGTGTGTGTGTGTGTGTGTGTGTGTTATATATGTGTGTGTTATATATATATATATGTGTGTGTGTGTGTATGTTTGTGTGTGTGTGTGTGTGTGTGTGTGTGTGTGTGTGTGTGTGTGTTATATATATGTGTGTGTGTGTGTTTGTGTGTGTGTGTGTGTGTGTGTGTGATATATATGTGTGTGTGTGTGTGTGTGTGTGTGTATGTGTGTGTGTGTTTGTGTGTGTGTGTTATATATATGTGTGTGTGTGTGTGTGTGTATGTTTGTGTGTGTGTGTGTGTGTGTGTGTGTTATATATATGTGTGTGTGTGTATGTTTGTGTGGGTGTGTTATATATATGTGTGTGTGTGTATGTTTGTGTGTGTGTGTGTTATATATATGTGTGTGTATGTTTGTGTGTGTGTGTGTGTGTGTGTGTGTGTGTGTGTGTGTTATATATATGTGTGTGTGTGTATGTTTGTGTGTGTGTGTGTGTTATATATATGTGTGTGTGTGTGTGTGTATGTTTGTGTGTGTGTGTGTGTGTGTGTGATATATATGTGTGTGTGTGTATGTTTGTGTGGGTGTGTTATATATATGTGTGTGTGTGTATGTTTGTGTGTGTGTGTGTGTGTGTGTGTGTGTTATATATATGTGTGTGTATGTTTGTGTGTGTGTGTGTGTGTGTGTGTTATATATATGTGTGTGTATGTTTGTGTGTGTGTGTGTGTGTGTGTTATATATATATGTGTGTGTGTGTATGTTTGTGTGTGTGTGTTATATATATGTGTGTGTGTGTATGTTTGTGTGTGTGTGTGTGTGTGTGTGTGTGATATATATGTGTGTGTGTGTGTATGTTTGTGTGTGTGTGTTATATATATGTGTGTGTATGTTTGTGTGTGTGTGTGTGTGTGTGTGTTATATATATATGTGTGTGTGTGTATGTTTGTGTGTGTGTGTTATATATATGTGTGTGTGTGTATGTTTGTGTGTGTGTGTGTGTGTGTGTGTGTGTTATATATATGTGTGTGTGTGTGTATGTTTGTGTGTGTGTGTGTGTGTGTGTGTTATATATATGTGTGTGTATGTTTGTGTGTGTGTGTGTTATATATATATGTGTGTGTGTGTGTATGTTTGTGTGTGTGTGTTATATATATGTGTGTGTGTGTATGTTGTGTGTGTGTGTGTGTGTGTGTGTGTGTGTTATATATACAGTGTATCACAAAAGTAAGTACACCCCTCACATTTCTGCAGATATTTAAGTATATCTTTTCATGGGACAACACTGACAAAATGACACTTTGACACAATGAAAAGTAGTCTGTGTGCAGCTTATATAACAGTGTAAATTTATTCTTCCCTCAGAATAACTCAATATACAGCCATTAATGTCTAAACCACCGGCAACAAAAGTGAGTACACCCCTTAGTGAAAGTTCCTGAAGTGTCAATATTTTGTGTGGCCACCATTATTTCCCAGAACTGCCTTAACTCTCTTGGGCATGGAGTTTACCAGAGCTTCACAGGTTGCCACTGGAATGCTTTTCCACTCCTCCATGACGACATCACGGAGCTGGCGGATATTCGAGACTTCTAGCTCCTCCACCTTCCACTTGAGGATGCCCCAAAGATGTTCTATTGGGTTTAGGTCTGGAGACATGCTTGGCCAGTCCATCACCTTTACCCTCAGCCTCTTCAATAAAGCAGACAGAGGTCTTAGAGGTGTGTTTAAGGTCATTATCATGCTGGAACACTGCCCTGCGACCCAGTTTCCGGAGGGAGGGGATCATGCTCTGCTTCAGTATTTCACAGTACATATTGGAGTTCATGTGTCCCTCAATTAAATGTAACTCCCCAACACCTGCTGCACTCATGCAGCCCCAGACCATGGCATTCCCATCACCATGCTTGACTGTAGGCATGACACACTTATCTTTGTACTCCTCACCTGATTGCCGCCACACATGCTTGAGACCATCTGAACCAAACAAATTAATCTTGGTCTCATCAGACCATAGGACATGGTTCCAGTAATCCATGTCCTTTGTTGACATGTCTTCAGCAAACTGTTTGCGGGCTTTCTTGTGTAGAGACTTCAGAAGAGGCTTCCTTCTGGGGTGACAGCCATGCAGACCAATTTGATGTAGTGTGCAGCTTATGGTCTGAGCACTGACAGGCTGACCCCCCACCTTTTCAATCTCTGCAGCAATGCTGACAGCACTCCTGCGCCTATCTTTCAAAGACAGCAGTTGGATGTGACGCTGAGCACGTGCACTCAGCTTCTTTGGACGACCAAGGCGAGGTCTGTTCTGAGTGGACCCTGCTCTAAAACGCTGGATGATCTTGGCCACTGTGCTGCAGCTCAGTTTCAGGGTGTTGGCAATCTTCTTGTAGCCTTGGCCATCTTCATGTAGCGCAACAATTCGTCTTTTAAGATGCTCAGAGAGTTCTTTGCCATGAGGTGCCATGTTGGAACTTTCAGTGACCAGTATGAGAGAGTGTGAGAGCTGTACTACTAAATTGAACACACCTGCTCCCTATGCACACCTGAGACCTAGCAACACTAACAAATCACATGACATTTTGGAGGGAAAATGACACGCAGTGCTCAATTTGGACATTTAGGGGTGTAGTCTCTTAGGGGTGTACTCACTTTTGTTGCCGGTGGTTTAGACATTAATGGCTGTATATTGAGTTATTTTGAGGGAAGAATAAATTTACACTGTTATATAAGCTGCACACAGACTACTTTTCATTGTGTCAAAGTGTCATTTTGTCAGTGTTGTCCCATGAAAAGATATACTTAAATATCTGCAGAAATGTGAGGGGTGTACTCACTTTTGTGATACACTGTATGTGTGTGTGTGTGTATGTTTGTGTGTGTGTGTGTGTGTGTGTTATATATATGTGTGTGTATGTTTGTGTGTGTGTGTGTGTTATATATATATGTGTGTGTGTGTATGTTTGTGTGTGTGTGTTATATATATGTGTGTGTGTGTATGTTTGTGTGTGTGTGTGTGTGTGTGTGTGTTATATATATGTGTGTGTGTGTGTATGTTTGTGTGTGTGTGTGTGTGTGTGTGTGTTATATATATGTGTGTGTGTGTGTGTGTATGGGGGGGATCGTATGTTTTACCCGCTTCAAAAATGAACCAGAATCAGTTTGAAAGACCGCAGCGGGTCCTACAGAGCCACTTACAATTAATAAATACATTTCAAGGGCCTTTCTCTAGGGCCCAACAGTGACAACCTGGCTGTAGTGGGGCTTGAATCAGCGACCTTCTGATTACTGGTTCAGTACCCTAACCGTAGCCGTAATCTGGCCAACCAGATTAAGCATTTGAAGGTACTTGGCTACATCTCAGGCCACAAAATGAGGGACCCTGGATTTAACATTGTGCGTTAGAAAGGGACGCAAGACCGAGACTGACGGGTATCGTTTAGTGGTTGTAGCGGTACAGGTCGTTGTAGCTTAGTGGTTAAGGTACTGGACTAGTAAGCAGCAGGTCGCTGGTTCAAGCCCCACCACTGGCTTTGGAGTGCGTCTGTGGGGATTTGTGCCCGCTCATTTGGTCAACAGGCACTGATGTTAGAAGAGAAGGCTTTGAGTTGGGTCGAGACCTGGGCTCGGTATCATTTTATACACCTGTTTGCAAATGATGTGGGGTGTCCACATACTTTTGGTCATATAGTGGCTGTTAGAAAGCTAAGCAAGAGACTGACGGGTATCGTTTAGTGGTTGTAGCGGTACAGGTCGTTGTAGCTTAGTGGTTAAGGTACTGGACTAGTAAGCAGCAGGTCGCTGGTTCAAGACCCACCACTGCCACTGTTGGGCCCTTGAGCAAGGCCCTTAACCCTCAATTGCTCAGATTGTAAGTCGCTTCGGATAGAAGCGTCTGCTAAATGCCGAAATTGTAAACGTACCGCGACCACACCTCTTATATGTTCAAGGTCCTGGGTTCGATCCCCAGGCGGAGCGATCCGGGTCCTTTCTGTGTGGAGTGTGGAGTTTGCATGTTCTCCCCTTGCCTGTGTTGGTTTCCTGCAGGAGCTCCGGTTTCCTCCCACAGTCCAAAAACATGACGTCAGGTTAACTGGAGACACTGAATTGCCCTATAGGTGAATGCGTGTGTGTGTGTGTGTGTGTGTGTGTGTGTGTGTGTGCCCTGCGATGGACTGGCGCCCCTTCCAGGGTGGTACTGTGTGCCTTGCACCCATTGAAAAGCTGAGATAGGCTCCAGCGCCCCCCGTGACCCTGATTGGATAAGCGGTTAAAACAGTGAGAGAGAAAATGCCGAAAATGTAAACATACTGCGACCACACCGGTTGGTTTCCTCCCACAGTCCAAAGACAGGATCAGGATAATTGGAGACACTAAATTGTCCATGAATCTTGTGTAAGCAGTGACTACCTGTCCTGTCATGAATGGAACCAAAGTGAACTGGTATCCAAAACATGACGTTAAAATCCTAATAAAATAAATAAATAAAAATATTTACGAGCCTCGTTTACTGGGACCGACGCATACAGCAGAATTTACTGCGTCTTATGTAATCGTAGCAGAAGTTTGGCTGCTCTCTGTGGATTGGGGAGGATGTGAAATGTGAAAATCTAGTTAAAACATGTAGAAATATATTAACAGTGAAATAAATAAACGAATAAAATCTTCTGCAGGCTCATTTGGCGGACGTGGCAGGAGAAAACACGAGCGATCACGCCGCCGCAGTCTTGTGAGTTCTAGCCCTCGTGTTATGATGTCACGCGCTAAACGCCGAGCGGTTTTGTTGTTTACGTCTGATCTCGCCCCTCCCGGCACCTTCGTCCATCAGCTGCCAGAGCCCGACCGGAGTGAAGAACGGCTCTTCTGGTTCCTCGGCATAGTTCGCTAATAGCAGAGCGTCGTGCGGCGTGTCTGTACGTGTTCTCCAAACACCTCGACCCGATGGTGCAACACCGCCGCGCTGTTCCACTTCGGTTCCACTCGGGAATCTGCGCTCTGGTGACGCTGGTTCAGGAACCGGAGTCACTGTTACTGCGTTTAGTAGAAGCTTTTTCTCCAGTGCAAACAAGGGCCTTGTTCAGGGGCCCGACAGTGGAAACTTGGTGACGGTGGGGCTTGAACCAGCACCCTTCTGCTCAATAGCCCCGTACCTTAGCTACCACCACGTGGTGGACATTGTTAATGCAACAGAATGACGTTTACATTTATGCAAGCGAGGGTTAAGGGCCTTGTTCAGGGGCCCGACAGTGGAAACTTGGTGATGGTGGGGCTTGAACCAGCAGTTTTCCGCTCAATAGCGCTGTACCTTAGCTGCCACCACCCAGTGGACGTTATTAACGCAACAGGATGACATTTACGTTTATCCAAACAGGTGAGGGTTAAGGGCCTCGCTCAGGGGCCCTACAGTAGCAGGGTGTGGCTTGAACCAGAAACCTTCTGATTACAATTCCTGAAAGAACCTTAATCACTGCCCCACCGCTCAATGAGTTGCGTACTTCCTCCGTGAAAAGCAGTTAAAGAAGGAAATGAGTGGAGGACCGAGTAATGAACCTTGTGGGACTCCAGCTGACAGATCTTCAATGATAGTTTACCAGCTCCTTGCAGCATTGAGGCCGGTACCATGGAGCTCACTTTTTTTGTGTTCTTGGAGGTCAGAACCTGTCCAGTCTTACCATGTCTGCTCTTACCCTGACCGGACCCAGGAGGTGGTGATGCTGTAACGCCTCCCTGAGAAAAATGTTTGAGGTTTGGTATGTTCTTCCGTACCTGGTCACATCATTGTCTGTTTTGAACTTTGAAACAAGAACCTGAGTGAAGTGAGACTCGTTCGAGGTCTCTGTGGGTGTTTTTCCACTCACGCGGTGACTGATGATGCGCCGGTGCTTAGTATTTTTCCACCAGTGTTTAGAGCTGAACACCAGAAAAACAAGAACGAGGTGATTTTATTCCCGGCCGAATCTGTCCGGGAAGCACGGGGGCGTATCGATCATAATTATGTGGTCAGTCCAGAAAACAAGTGGGCAGTAATGGACCCGTGGTTAAGGTACCGGACTGTCGGTCTGAAAGCCGCCAAGCCGCCACTCTCGGGCCCTTAAGCAAGGCTCTTAATCCTACACTGCTTGTGAAAAACAATGCCACAACTACGCCAAGAGAGTTAAATCACCCGCAGTCATTTCTGAGATGAAGGGAAAGCGCCACGCCCTAATCTGCGCTCGACTTCCTGAGAGCTTAAGAGCCCGTAATGTTCGAGTACAATGAAAATAATCAGCTGGCAACAAATGAGGGTGGATAACGGATCGGTTTAAAGGATTAGAGGAGATACACATCACAGACAGGAAACCAGGAGGGCGTGAGGAAGCCCTTCAGCTAAACATACACGCCTGTCTCACCAGCTAAGATGATGCTAACGGGCAGGTTCGCTAACCGATTTTAATTCACCAGAATAAACGAGGGAGGAAGAGCTTAGATCGTCTGGATCTCTGGTCGGTCATCTGTGGGGCGTTTCTGAACTCCAGCTGACCTCTGGGTTCAGATCTGCTTCTACAACAGCCACAACAGTTGGTCACAGGTGTAATAAATAAACCAATAACATTAAAACCACCTCGTGACTTAGCACATGTCCCCGGTCAGCCAATCCTGATCGCGCTCGTCGTCTCCGGAGTTTTGATTCATTTCAGCTGTGTTCGATTCAGTGAATCTTAATTAAACTCTTCTGTTTGTGTCTCGTGTTGCAGCGGTAAAAAGAGACGCGCTGCAACCAGGGCTGGATTCTGAGAACGTGGTATCGAATCCAGCCTCGCTTTACCGGCTCGAAGCCGAGTGGCTATATGAGCAACGATTGGCCGGTCGCTCATGCGGGGGGTGGGACAAAGGACCGGATGTGGGTCTCTCTCTGTCAGAATGCGATCGCGTTCTCTGCCGGCCGATTGGAGGCGCTTGCACAGGGATGGGAGAGGGTGCCCTTAGGGTGTGTCTCTCCGCATGCGACGCTAGGTGGCGCCAAACTCGTCGATGTGTGGGTGGCAAAGATGCATCTGGCTGCTGCTCGTGTTTCGGAGGGGATACGGGTTAGCTTCGATCACCTCCGTCAGGGCGGGGTTCGGCATAGACAGAGAGGAAGCACGATGCTAATTGAACAATTGGATGCGCGAAAAAGTGGTAAAAATTATCATTAAAAAATATATATATATATATAAAGTATGTAAACAGTCGCGATTGTCACATTTCTAACATCGGGTGAAAACGTTCATTGGAATTAATCGTGAAAATCGCCCAGCCCTACACACAGCCTACGTACCGCCGTATTAATAGCCTGAGTGTGCTGATACGGCGTTAAAATCATTCGATCAGTCAAACTGCTAAATGTTGTGTGTAAATGTAACGTCTGTACAGACACCCGGCTGGTTGATAGCAGTAGCGGAGCTAGCGTAGTCTGATGAACGTTACTAAAGCTCACAAGGAAAACGCCGAAATGTTCGGCGGGACGTTCAGCTCCGATCTGATGTGTGGTTGAAGGGGGTTGGGAAGCGACGAGTGCAGCACCTCGTGAGGAAGGAAACGTCCGTATTGTTACCTGATTACAGACTCGTACTGCAGCTCATTGTGTACAGACCCGCTACGCTGCCCACACGGAGTATCAGTGCGTTTCAGTCTGCACACACACACACACACACACACACACACACACACACACACACACACTGCTTTCCAAGTCTGTTCTAAAACATACACTGAAAAATTTTATCCACTTTTATCACTTCTGATGAAGGAAGTTCTGGACTTTTGGTCCCAGTTTGAAACAATCAACCGTCAGCAGTGAAAAATGGTTTAATTCTTTTAAGATTGATTAATATTATTATTCTAAAGCTCTACAGGTTTGCCAGTGATTCTAAACAGGCCTCAAAAACAGTTTGGAATGAAGTTCATTCCTTATCAGAGAGCGACCGGGTCAGAGCCTCGACCTCATGTCCGCTGATACACCGCTGTGTGATCTGACACAGACCGGGCCAACCTTCAACTGTCTGGGAATAAAATAAAGAAATAAAGAAATAAATAAACATGTCTGATCAGCCATAACCTTAAATTCATTTTATCAGCTCCACTTACCATATAGAAGCACTTTGTGGTTCTACAATTACTGACTGTAGTCCATCTGTTTCTCTACATGGTCAGGACCCCCACAGAGCAGGTATTATTTAGGTGGTGGATGATTCTCAGCACTGCAGTGACACTGACGTGGTGGTGTGTTAGTGTGTGTTGTGCTGGTATGAGTGGATCAGACACAGCAGCGCTGCTGGAGTTTTTAAACACCGTGTCCACTCACTGTCCACTCTATCAGACACTCCTACCTAGTCGGTCCACCTTGTAGATGTAAGACCTTGTTCAATGGTTCCACTTCTCTGTGTCCAGGTGGAGCAGTCCAAGGTTTTGGTGAAGGAGGGCGGGGTGCAGCTTCTGCTCACCATCGTGGACACGCCCGGCTTCGGAGACGCGGTGGACAACAGCAACTGGTAAGAACTGGGCGTGTGGTGCTGATTGCTCGGTGTGTGTGTGTACGTACGTACACTGATGAGGCGGATCCGCGGTCGACGGTGTGTGTGTGTGTTGCAGTTGGCAGCCGGTGACCGATCACATCGACAGTAAATTCGAGGATTATCTAAACGCAGAGTCGCGCGTCAACCGGCGGCAGATGCCCGACAACAGAGTGCACTGCTGCCTGTACTTCATCGCCCCCTCTGGACACGGGTAGGTACTGCACCTGCCGCACACGAACACACACTGTATGTTTTAATGTTTTCATTCATCGTCTTTTCTATTCATGCTTTATTTTTGGATGGGGGTAATTCCCCATATTTCTTCCAATTTTTAGTCATTTCCACTTCCCTCAGTGCAAACCCTGACTGTCCGGGGGGTTCTTTTCATCTCTTATAGAGAGCCGTATCACGTATGAAGTGTCATGTTACGCCACCACTCCTGCTTTTACTTCAGTCAAAGAGCAGAGGTCGCATTTCTGACCCCGTTGCATTTCTGACCTCTCGTGCTCAGACATGCCAAGTTGTGTCTGTTGGACGCCTGGATTAATTAATTAGATTAGTTAACATAATACAGGTCCAGTCGTTTGTGTCTGTGTATGATCGTCGATGACCGTCACAACTGTAAGTCGCTCTGGATAAAATGAGAGATGGATCCGGGTTCGAAACTCGGCTGTGCTGTCGGCCGGCCGTGCCTCTACACAGGCATGATCGGTTAATGTGTGTGTTGGGGTGTTTTGTGCTAAACGAGCCCGTAGAAAATTCCCTATAACATTTCCAGAAGCAGAAGAATCGGAGGTATCGGAACCGACCTGTCCAAATATTTAGGAGCCCCTGTGTCTGTGATCTCGGACCTCCCAGAACGTCTCCATCCCTCTCTCTCTCTCTCCTGCTGTTAAAATCAGGGTCGCGGCTCCGTGTCGCGCAATAATTGAAAATAAAAAAGTTCGGCCTGTGCGTGTACCGTGTGTGTTTCTGCACCGCGCCCGGGGGTTCAGCCAGACGGCACCACCGGAATCTGAGACTCTTATTGTGTGCTCTTTGTCTCACACACACACACACACACACACACACACACTCTCTCTCTCCTTTAATTTCAGACTGAAGCCGCTGGATATCGAGTTCATGAAACGGTTACACGAGAAGGTAAACATCATCCCGCTCATCGCCAAAGCCGACACGCTCACTCCAGAGGAGTGCCAACAGTTCAAGAAGCAGGTCAGTACGTGTGTGTGTGTGTGTGTGTGTGTGTGTGTGTGTGTGTGTGTGTGTGTGTGTGTGTGTGTGTGTGTGTGTGTGTGTGTGTGTGTGTGTGTGTGTGTGTGTGTTATGCCCCTCCCCAGTCGAATTTGACCTGATGAAGGTAAATAACCCGCGAGGACTCGGCACATGTGGAAACGTTTTCAGAAGTGCAGCAGCGTAGATGATCAGCAGATCAAACAGCTTATCCAGAGTCCAGTTATCCAGACTGAAGGTCTCAGAAAAACTGAAATATTGGAAGTTTTGGAGTCACTGGATTGTTTTACACGCTCATGTAGGGCGTGTATCGGTTCGCTCTCCTCAGTCGGGGCGGGGTCAGCACCAGTAGAGAGGAAGCGTAACTCTCTATTTCTATTTCCTCATCATGATCATGACCCGCATTATTGATTTGGCACAGTTTTTACATTGGATGCCCTAGAGGAAGCATAACGCAATCAGGTAAAAATTGGACGCGCTAGAAAAAGGGAGATAATGCATTAAAAAATAATAATAATAATAATCACACATACAGAAATCTTAAGTTTCCAGGAGGCAATTTATTTATTTTTTAATAAATTATTATTATTATTTATATTTTTATACTTCATTATTATTTTTTAAATTAATATTATTAACATTATTATTTTATTTTGTTATCTTTGTTATTAATTATTGTTTATTATTATTATTATTTATTTATTTGTTTTTATTATTGTTTGTTTTATTTATTATATTACTGTATTATTGTAGTATTCAAATCATGTATTATTTATTTATTTGATTACTTTATTACCATTCCTATTCTTTCGTTTTTATTTATTATATTTTTATATATATTTTATTATATTATTTATCTTTATTTCTTATTGCTTATTATTTTTATTATTATTAATAATAATATTAATAATATTATTAATTTTTTTGTATTTGTATTATTTATTTATTTATTTTTTATTGTTTGTTTTATTTATTATATTACTGTATTATTGCAGTATTAAAATTATGTTGTATTATTTATTTATTTGTTTATTTGTTTTCTTTATTACCATTGCTATTTTTTTGTATTTATTATATTTTTATTTATTTATCTTTATTTCTTATTGCTTATTATTATTTGTATTATTTTTATTACTATTATCATTATTATTAATTTAAATGTAGTCAAGTCAATTCTGACTCTTGACAGCTGTATGGATGATGTTTCTCCAGACTCGTTGCTGGCCGTCCTCTTCCTCCTTTATCTTTTCCTCCTCTTCCAAGCATAATCGTCTTTCCCAATGAACTGGTTCCTCTCACCTTGTTTCCGAAATAAAAAAGCTTCGGTTTGGTTATCTGGGCTTCCAGTTAGAAGTTTGATCTGGTCGAGGATCCATTCAGGGTCTCCACCACCACCAGAGTTCAAAGGCTTTAATGTTCCTGAGTAAACGTTCTGGTTCTGACCCTCCACAGATCATGAGAGAGATCCAGGAGCACAAAATCAAAATCTACGAGTTTCCTGAGACGGACGACGAAGAGGAGAACAAGCTGGTGAAGAAGATTAAGGTGTGTGGTAATGAGGTTTGGACACAAGGGGGCTGCAGGATCTCAGACTGGCTGTGTGTGAGGGAGGGCTGGTTAAAGGGGTTCCTCATTAGTGCTGCAGTTGCGACCTCTGCTGGCTGCTCGGAGGCACTGCACACAGGATATCATTTCGTCTATATAGTGTGTATATATAGTGAGTGAGTGTGGATGTATATGCTGACGTACACGTCCTCCCTCCTCAGGATCGACTCCCACTGGCTGTGGTGGGCAGTAACACCATCATCGAGGTGAACGGCAAGCGCGCGAGAGGGCGGCAGTACCCGTGGGGCGTGGCTGAAGGTAACGTGCATGTGGAGTGCCGTCCCGTTTTGTCCTCATTTACTCATATCCGATTCCCCACCGACATTCCCTTGAGAGGGGACGGGACGCAGGCTAGGACACGCTCATCCGGAACATGTGCAGCCTGATGGATGGAAAAACACACTACGCTCTGTGTGGCGTTCCACCGCTCATGTATTCAGCCTTTCATGATTATATTGTTTACGTTTTCTGTTTACCGGGGTGCTCGGGTGGTGCAGCGGAAAAGGGCCGGTCGGGCACCTGCGTAAACGTGATTGGCTGATGTCCGAAGGGTGTGTGTGTGGCTAAAGGCGTGCAGAGACGATGTTCGACCAATGTGGCGTAATTGCATATAAAGCGAACGACCACGGACGTCGTGCAGAGGCTTCGCTCGCCTTGTCGCGCACACGGAAGCTAGCCGAACTCTGCGGACGACGACACTCGGGCAACAACGCCTGTGATTGGTCGGTAAAAAAAAAGAGGCGTGCCATGAAAACAAACATGGGCGATTTTGAGCAGCGTCCGAAATCGCATACTTCAATACTGAACAGTACGCAGGAGCGGGCAGTGTGTCCGAATACGTAGTATTCATTAAACACTACGCAAAAAGCTTACTTCTGTACCGGCCGAGCAGTGCGCACTGCCTCTAGTTTAGTACAGACTGTTTAAGTATGCGATTCGTGGAACTCAACATCATAAACGTCCTGCAGAGCCGCTCAGGTGGCGCAGCGCTAAAAACGCACGCTGGAACCAGAGCTGGGATCTGGAGTACATCGTATCGAGCCTCGGCTCTGCCTGCCGGCTGAGGCTGAGCGGCCACATGACCAACGATTGGCCTGTCGTTCAGATATGGGCGGGACTAAGCCGGATGGGGGGCAATTACGACCTCTGCTGGCTGATTGATGCCGCCTGCACAGAGATGAGAAAAGAGTGCTCTCAGGGTTCGTCTCTCCGTACACGACGCTGAGCTGCACTGCACTGCACTCGTCAAAGTGTAGGTGATGAGATGCACACGGCTGCTGCCAACGTGTCGGAGGGGGCGTGGGTTAGCTTCGTTCTCCTCAATCGGAGCGGGGATCGGCATTGGTGGAGAGGAAGCGTGACGCAATCGGGCAACTGGACGCGCTAAAAGGGAGAAAATGCATAAAGAAATATAAATAATCTGCAGCTGTGGAGCAGACGGCAACGGCCTCGTCGTTGGGAGGTGCGCTCGTCTGTGCGCTCTCAGTGCAGGTCCCGAACCTGGATAGAAATAGAAGGGTTGTGTATAAACTGGAGTATTTAGCTCCAGTAACACACCAGGCGTTTTCTCCTCACCAAATACAACGCTGTAAATCATCGTTTCATGGGGCAGTTTAAGGAAAGTGCTTCTTACTGTCACTAGTTGATCCGTTCTGTACCTCAGTGTCATTAGCACTTTCAGGACGAGCGATCAACGTGAATAATTCATCACGACGGGGTTCGATATTACACATTACAGTCATAAATAAAACATCATCCTGTAGATGAATGACGGGCTGTATATAAAGCTGTCCATGCACCGCTGTAGTGAACGCTAACAGGCAGGATGTGAAAGGATCCGCACGCTGACACGTACGCGAGCAGAGAGCTCGGAAATGTGCTGCCGTAGGGCCTTCCCTAAAGTGTTTCAATACTTTGTGTGAACGAGAGACTCCGTAAGTGCACGTTTACATCTCTGTTTTAGGATATTAAGCGCAGAAATAGCGATTCTGTGCATCCAGATCCGATCCAGAGCACAGCGCTTTAAAAAGTCGAGGGGTGCGAATACTTTCGGCTGTGACTCCCCTTCCTGTTTGGAGATGCTCGACCCTGGTGTTCTGGTCCTGACCGAAGTCCTTCAGGTCTTAACGCTGATCAGATCTGCTGCACTTAACTCAAATTACGAATAACCTCCATCAGCCTGATCCTCACGTTACTCCTGGTACCAAACTGGCCTCGGTCACGTTTCCGGGGGTGGTTTTAACGTTGTGGCTCATCGGTGTATTCTTCTGCGTATGGTTGATGTATTAGGGGGTTGAAACGTTCCTCAGCGCTGCGGCAGGCGTGTTTGGGCTGCTGCTTTCGACAGGCTGTGTGTCGGCTTAAAATGGCACGTGGGCGGGACACCAGGATGCGGTTTTGGCCGCGCGTCAACTATCCGAGTGTCGGCGTCCGGGCGAGTCCGTGTGCCATCTGCTGGACGTGCGGCGCATTGCTGCGGCGGCGCCGAACCTCGGGTCTGATTCACTGAGTCTGATGGTCTGAATACATGAGCGGAGAGAGTGCAGATGCTTTCGGACGGGTTTACTACACGGTAAAAGAATTGCGTCTGGGTGACTTTATACAGTATATTGATAGTACACCAAGGGAACGGTACATGCGTGAATGCTTGACCCCTACACTGAGAATATACACTGATCAGCCGTAACATTAAAACCACCTCCTTGTTTCTACACTCACTGTCCATTTTATCAGCTCCACTTACCATATAGAAGCACTTTGTAGTTCTACAATTACTGACTGTAGTCCATCTGTTTCTCTACATGGTCAGGACCCCCACAGAACAGGTATTATTTAGGTGGTGGATCATTCTCAGCACTGCAGGGCCACTGACATGGTGGTGGTGTGTTAGTGTGTGTGGTGCTGGTATGAGTGGATCAGACACAGCAGCGCTGCTGGAGTTTTTAAACACCGTGTCCACTCACTGTCCACTCTATTAGACACTCCTACCTAGTCGGTCCACCTTGTAGATGTAAAGTCAGAGACGATCGCTCATCTATTGCTGCTGTTTGAGTCGGTCATCTTCTAGACCTTCATCAGTGGTCACAGGACGCTGCCCACGGGGCGCTGTTGGGTGGATATTTTTGCTTGGTGGACGATTCTCAGTCCAGCAGTGACAGTGAGGTGTTTAAAAACTCCAGCAGCGCTGCTGTGTCTGATCCACTCATACCAGCACAACACACACTAACACACCACCACCATGTCAGTGTCACTACAGTGCTGAGAATCATCCAGCACCTAAATAATACCTGCTCTGTGGGGGTCCTGACAAAGCATGTAGAGAAACAGATGGACTACAGTCAGTAATTGTAGAACTACAAAGTGCTTCTATATGGTAAGTGGAGCTGATAAAATGGACAGTCACCATATAGTTCCTCATGTCAAAGTTTTTTCTCCTTTTCAGTGGAGAACGGAGAGCACTGCGACTTCACGATCCTCCGAAACATGCTCATCAGGTACCTCACTCCGCTCCAGGATTCCGTAAGACTGTGTGCTTCGCTCTGTAAGCGCTAAAACGATTGCCTTGTCTCCGTTCCCGTTTGCAGGACCCACATGCAGGACCTGAAGGACGTGACCAACAACGTCCACTACGAGAACTATCGCAGCAGGAAACTGGCCGCCGTCACCTACAACGGCACCGACAACAACAAGACCAAAGGCCAGCTGACCAAGTGAGTCCTGGAGCGGAAAAGAACCAATAATACCAATATTTTACATCATTCATGTTAACTGTTGATTCGGGTTTGTTGTGAAACTGTTTGAGGGCGCGTTCACATGAGAAGCGGCAAAACAAAGCACCTCTAATGAGACGAACTGTTTGATGCGACGCTGTAAAAGCGAGTGAGGAATGTGATTAGTGGAGGAACTTATGAGCAGTAATAATGAAGAGAAGTTTAGTGCTCCTGTCTCCTTCTTTTACTACATTAAACCACGTTAAGCTTTATTTTCAACCAGAAGCGTTTTAGACTGATTCTCACGAGTCTTTAGACTAGAGTCCGAGTCGAATCACGAGTCTTTAGGCTACAGTCCGAGTCGAGTCACGAGTCTTTAGACTATAGTCCGAGTCGAGTCACGAGTCTTTAGGCTACAGTCCGAGTCGAGTCACGAGTCTTTAGACTATAGTCCGAGTCGAGTCACGAGTCTTTAGGCTACAGTCCAAGTCGAGTCACGAGTCTTTAGGCTACAGTCCGAGTCGAGTCACGAGTCTTTAGGCTACAGTCCGAGTCGAGTCACGAGTCTTTAGGCTACAGTCCGAGTCGAGTCACGAGTCTTTAGGCTACAGTCCGAGTCGAGTCACGAGTCTTTAGACTAGAGTCCGAGTCGAGTCACGAGTCTTTAGACTAGAGTCTGAGTCGAGTCACGAGTCTTTAGACTAGAGTCTGAGTCGAGTCATGAGTCGAGTCATGAGTCTTTAAACTAGAGTCCGAGTCGAGTCACAAGTCTTTAGGCTAGAGTCAGAGTCCAGTCAAGAGTCTTTAGGCTAGAGTCCGAGTCAAGTCACGAGTCTTTAGACTAAAGTCCGAGTCAAGTCACGAGTCTTTAGACTAAAGTCCGAGTCGAGTCACGAGTCTTTAGGCTAGAGTCCGAGTCAAGTCACGAGTCTTTAGGCTACAGTCCGAGTCGAGTCACGAGTCTTTAGGCTAGAGTCCGAGTCAAGTCACGAGTCTTTAGGCTACAGTCCGAGTCGAGTCACGAGTCTTTAGGCTAGAGTCAGAGTCAAGTCACGAGTCTTTAGGCTAGAGTCCGAGTCAAGTCACGAGTCTTTAGGCTAGAGTCCGAGTCAAGTCACGAGTCTTTAGGCTAGAGTCCGATTCGAGTCACGAGTCTTTAGACTAGAGTCCGAGTCGAGTCACGAGTCTTTAGGCTAGAGTCCGAGTCGAGTCACGAGTCTTTAGGCTAGAGTCCGAGTCGAGTCACGAGTCTTTAGACTAGAGTCCGAGTCGAGTCACGAGTCTTTAGGCTAGAGTCCGAGTCGAGTCACGAGTCTTTAGGCTAGAGTCCGAGTCAAGTCACGAGTCTTTAGGCTAGAGTCCGAGTCGAGTCACGAGTCTTTAGGCTACAGTCCGAGTCGAGTCACGAGTCTTTAGACTAGAGTCGAGTCATGAGTCTTTAGACTAGAGTCCGAGTCAAGTCACGAGTCTTTAGGCTAGAGTCCGAGTCAAGTCACGAGTCTTTAGGCTAGATTCCGAGTCAAGTCATGAGTCTTTAGGCTAGAGTCCGAGTCAAGTCACGAGTCTTTAGGCTAGAGTCCGAGTCAAGTCACGAGTCTTTAGGCTAGAGTCCGAGTCGAGTCACGAGTCTTTAGACTAGAGTCGAGTCATGAGTCTTTAGACTAGAGTCCGAGTGGAGTCACGAGTCTTTAGACTAGAGTCCGAGTCGAGTCACGAGTCTTTAGACTAGAGTCCGAGTCAAGTCACGAGTCTTTAGACTAGAGTCCGAGTCGAGTCACGAGTCTTTAGACTAGAGTCCGAGTCAAGTCACGAGTCTTTAGGCTAGAGTCCGAGTCCCATTAGGAACAGAATCCGTTATTTTGTAAATGTGCTTATAATTAAAAACCTCCAAACTTTTCCCGGTCGTGAAGTAAAACAGGAAGTCGTTAGAAAGCCGATCGAGCGTTTCATTACCACGTCATCTGTGTGACGCAAACCGAATAAAGGCAGATAACAGCATTTCTTACTAACAATTACAATCAGAAGCTCTGATTGGTTCAGAAAGCGTCTTTCAACCATTAGCACCGATTCTGTAGGAGCGTTCCATTCACCCCGGTCGTTCCTGTGAAGTGCACTACGTAGGGTACTCCACCATTTTAAGTGAGATTCAGATCCGGAGGTAACGAAAATGTTCAAATGAAGTGAACTTCAGACTGTGTAGGGAGTAGGGAGCGACGCTTCATATATATATATATATATATATATATATATATATATATAATTATAATTGTCATACGTAACTAATGTTAACACATGCTGACGCTCGGGACTCATTTGAAACGAGTCATTTGAAACGAGTCCGAGTCGAGTCTGAGGTTGCTGTGTGTTACCCCGTCTCTGGAACCTCGAGCTGTAACACAAGTTTGAAACTGAAACAGGGAGGAAAATCCAGATAAACACAGATACATGTGGAGCTGTAACCCTGGATCTGACGCTTATTCCACACTGATGCAGATCCGTCTAATCGAGGCTCGCGGTTCTGCCGCTTCTCCTGAGAATGCGCCCTGAGGATTTCAGGTGCTAGTGTGAGACTCTCTTCAGGCAGGGCGGACGTGGTGCATCGGCAGAGGAGTTGCAATCAGGAATTGCAAATAATTAGAATGGTGTGCGGGGGTGTTTTTGAAAAGCATTTAGCTTGAAGCTACGTGCGTTTGACTTCCTACGACTAACGAGCACCTCAGCGACTCGCTCCACCACAGAACCGGTGCGTCCCGCTGCGTCCCGCTGCGTCCCGCTGCATGCTAAAGTTCTTGTGTGTTTTTCTTCTTGTTTTTAGAGTTGAAACAGTTGACGGCATGTAAGTGTCTCGCTTCAGTCTCGCTCGTACACACACCGCTACCTTCCTCCACCTTTCTCTTATTCTCCTCTCCTCTCTCCGCTCCTGCACACTGTCCAGCCGCGAGCTCCGCCCCGGTCAGCCTACGTCCACGCTAGCAGGTGACCAGGAACTGCCGGCGACCAAGGCTCATGGTCACGAACATGCGAAACTCTGACTACGGGTCTGTCCGAAAACCTAGCGCTCTCTCTACATAGATACATTT
The DNA here is from genome assembly GCF_030014385.1 of Trichomycterus rosablanca. Classification (NCBI taxonomy): domain Eukaryota; kingdom Metazoa; phylum Chordata; class Actinopteri; order Siluriformes; family Trichomycteridae; genus Trichomycterus; species Trichomycterus rosablanca. The sequence goes on along the minus strand of NC_085989.1, from coordinate 1,363,463 downwards.
ACGTCATCCTACACTCCCGAGAAGAGGGCGTGTCTAAATACTTAGCTCCCTTAAAATGCTCCCACCGAGGCGCCTTCATTCCTAGTGATGATCTGACCGAATGACGAGGGAGCGTCCGGCGCCTCCTCAGCGCTGAGGGCAATCCCAGCATTCAGTGCGGCACGACTTCTCTCACAAAAAAACAACAAACGTGGCGACGAATCTAATGTGAAGCAACCAACGGAGTTCCTTTCAAATGTACATAAATTCTCATTGATGTTTAATCTGTATAAAGGTGCACGAGTGTCGTTTATTTGTAAATTCAAGTTCTTCAGGGCGGTTGTAGCCTAGCGGTTAAGGTACTGGACTAGTAATCCAAAGGTCGCTGGGTCAAGCCCCACAACAGCCAGGTTGCCACTGTTGGACCCTGTTGGATCAGGTAGGTAGAGGGAGCAGGGCGGGTCACTAGGTTTTCACACAGACCCTTTATGCCCCACCGCAGCGGTGCGCTAAAGTAGAAGGGCCACTGTGCCACCCGGGCATCTCATAAAGCCGCTCACAACACACTCGGTGGTTTTTCATTCGCCTCGGGAGCTGCGTCCTGATCGGACGCTGGATGAGAATGAAAGCTTTGGTATCATTTCGATGCTGGTGGATTAAGCTTCAGTGCAGGTCACTAACCCGCTCGCTCAGGGCTCGGCTAATTAACACATCGTTAGGGGCGTTCCGATCTTCAGCTTTTCCTCCCGGCGGGTCTCTCTGTCTCTTCCGGCTCCGTCTCGTCTCGACCCGTCTCACAGGTGGATCCACCGGGTGTTCGGGGCTCTGTGTGTGTTTCTGTAGTGATGTAGACTGATGAGTGTGTGTGTGTGGTGTGTGTGTGTGTGTGTGTGCGCAGGAGCCCGCTGGCACAGATGGAGGAGGAGAGGAGGGAGCACGTGGCCAAGATGAAGAAGATGGAGATGGAAATGGAGCAGGTGTTCGAGATGAAGGTCAAAGAGAAGCTGCAGAAGCTGAAAGACTCTGAGGCGGAGGTAAACATGGACACTGCAGTGTGGGTGGCGGATAGCAGCACGGGTCCTGAGGATCTGGGTTCTAACCTTGCTTTCAGTCACCATCCGAGAGGGGTAACGATAGGTTCAGGGTCCTGTATGTCACTGGGGAGGGGAATCGGCTGCTCTGTATGGCCCCCAGGTGGGTACACCAGGTCTGAGGGTGGCTCCTAACCCACTGCAACCAGGATCAGGATCAAGCTGGGAAGAAAACCCATCAGTATCAGTTTCATGGACATTCAGGACGTGTTTCCCAGACACACTTGCTCCTCCTGTAGCCTCATAAGCAAGTACACTATATGGGCAAAAGTATTGGGACGCCCCTTTTAATTTTCTGAGTAGTCGCTAGCAGGTGTAATAAATCGTTTATACAAAGGGAATTATACGTTTCAGACAGTTTAGGGAAGGCCCTTTTTTGTTTTAGGTCAGTTCTGCAGCCCAACTTAACAGCTCTGGTCTCAGTGCCCAGCCATGACCATCAGAATGGGCACAAATTCCCACAGAAACACTTAAAAGCTGAAATGATCACCATTTGTTTTTGAAATGGGACGTGTGACAAGCTCATGGTCAGGTGTCCAAATACTTTTGGCTATATAGCGAATATTCAGCAGAACTCTAGTATGATCGCTCACCACTGCTCAGAGTTCCAGCAGTCCTACGTGTGGGGTGTGTGTGTGTGTGTAACCTAGTGATTAAGGTACCGGACTAGCAATCAGAAGGTGGCTGGTTCAAGCCCTTGAGCAAGACCCTTAACCCTGAACTGCTCATGTAAATGACCCCTGAACCGTGTGCGTGTGCGTCCTCAGCTGCAGAGACGTCACGAGCAGATGAAGAAGAACCTGGAGGCTCAGCACAGGGAGCTGGAGGAGAAGAGGAGGCAGTTCGAGGAGGAAAAGGCCAACTGGGAGACTCAGCAGCGCCTGGTGGAGCAGCAGAAACTCGACGCCTCCAGGTTCGGTCATTTCCGCTCATTTAGCTCCGCTCCCGTGTCGTGGTGTGAAACCGGTTATTAGTTTAGGCTTCGTGTGGCGCAGCGGTCTGTCATGCCAGCCCACCAGTTCTGAGGTCCGGGTCCGGGTTCGAATCTCGATTTCCCAGATCTTACGACCTACTGCTGGTCTGTAGGACCTAAAGTTGGGTTACAACATGATGGAACCAGCTGATCCACAGATTTAAAGCTTCAAGGTTTGAATCTCGGAGGCTATGTCTGAGAAGGACTGGCACACGGTTGTTTCGGGTGGAACCGGACCCACCGAGACCCTGACTGGGATACAGTGGTTGATATAAGAAGGAAAATGCACAGATCTTAGTATTAGTATTGGTATCCAAGGATACTAGGGACGTAACTGACCGCTAAGTGACTCCTGCTGGATCCCTGGCACCGGCGGCACCGCCGACAGACGCCAAACCCTCACCGGCCTCCTATTTATAGAATAGATGGCGAGCGGAGAGGGACACGCACCGCCAACACACCTCTCGCATGCACACGAGCAGATCGAGGTGCACCCGGACCGGACTCTGACGCCCTGGCCGACCCTCCCTCCCTCAGGAACGGCCAGTTGTGTTTGTGTGGAAGCCCAGCCGGTTCCCGAACACTCCGCACCCAAGCGGTCACCTCGCCCTTCCTGACCAGTGACCAAGCGTGAGGACCCTGGTTGTAGATCCCAGAAGGTAGATTCCAGGAACGGAGAATTGTCCTCTCGCTGCCGTCCAGTCCTCCTGGATGAAGTATCAGTACTGCCGGGATTCATGTCCTTCTGTCTGTCTCTTCTCTTTAGGACTCTGGAGAAGAACAAAAAGAAGAAGATCTTCTAAAGTGTTCCAGCCACCAACACGTACCAGTTGCCAACAACGCCAGCCTGGACTGTCTGCCAATCAACCAAAATGAAATGTGTGTAAGGGGGGGTGGTTTTACTCCCGATCATCTTTGTTTTTTTTACCTGTTTTACCCCCCGCCAGGGCCAGAATCTGCCCTTTGTGTCAGTTCAGCTCGATTATTAATGAGGGAAATTTATGTTAGGGCGGCGTGGCATCGGTGCCTGCGGTACAGCCGTGCCATGTTTTTTTTTTTTAACCCTAATAATAAATAAAGCTTTTTAGTTCATTCTGATCATTTTCTTTCTTTTCAGTGGTACAGAAATACGATCGGTCGGCGTGTTGTGACATCATTACTCAACATCCTTGATGTTGTGATGTCATAACGCCGCTTTACTGTCAATCCTTCTGTAAGTTTTGGGTCAGTGCTTTAATTTAACTCTTTCATTACGATGCAGTGTAGGTTAGACGGCCGCTCTCCCCCCAGAACCCCCTCTTCCTTTTTATTTTTACCACCCTCACCCCCCTTCCCCAGCACACGCCGACAGACTCCGTCTGTAGAGACCGGAAGGCTGCAGGACACCTCAGGCCATCTCTTCGTTTTGATAAACGCTCTTTTTGTTCGTTTTGTTTGTTTTTTTATTTTAATAAACCAAACGTGTGGCTTCATATTTTTCTTTTTCTCTTTAGGAAATGTTAAGCTTTGTTTAATTTAAGTTATCCAGCCTCGGACCGCATTATTGTGTAACTTCTATTTTCTTTCTATTGTCGTCGTCGTTTATGCAAATTCTTACGTTTCGTCTCGTCTTCGTCCTTTGTGTCCTGATCAAATATTGACCCGGTTTACGGAGACGCTGGGCTAAATTGTTTCTGGGTTTTTTTTTTTTTTTTATCATCATGTCCCCCTTTGCACTGTATCACAGTCGTTTGATCTCCACCCTAAATTTAGAGCTCATGAGCAAGTGCCCAGTTGCTCCAGAGTGGCACAAAATCACACCTCTGGTCTTATTTCTTGCATTCGCCAGAGCCACCGTGGTCGTAAGTCCATAAAACGAGGATGATTAGGTCCTGGATTTTGGATGAATTGAAACCCTGTGTGTGCATGTGTCAGATAGGAGGAAGCACGTGTTAGGCCCTGTGTTAGCCCCAATCCTCCCATATGGGTAGCTGTTAAATAAAATGTGACGATGCAATATGGTTATATCACTACTGCCAGCCTGATGTGATCAGTTTGTAGGGATCTAGTGGTGCAATCCCTTTCTCAGGGTGGTCAGGGATGCCAAGACTGCCAATTAGATGCCACAAGCATTTGATCCAAAGCGACTTACAGTACTGTGACAGTATACTGTCTTAGCAATTGGGGGTTAAGGGCCCAACAGTGGCAACCAGTGACCTTAACCACTAGTCTACAACCGCCCCTATGTACCACATGTACCACAGTACCATCGTCTAATGGAACCCTAAATACATCTAATTGGGTAGCACTGTCGCCTCACAGCATTAAGGTCCTGAGTTCGATCCCCAGGTGGGGCGGTCCGGGTCGTCTCTGTATGGAGTTTGCATGTTCTCCCCTCCTCCCAAAGTCCAAAGACGTGCAAGTGAGGTGAATTGGAGACACAAAATTGTCCATGACTGAACTGATGAACCTTGTGTAACCAGTAACTACTGTTCCTGTTAGGAATGTAACCACAGTGCATTAAAATCCTAACAAACAAACATCCAGTGCAGGTTTTAGAAGCTTCCAGAACTGAAGCAACTCAGTTTAAAAAGAAAAATCTGGTTATTTATATGTTAGATGATTTATTGTCATTATTTGACCCCCCCAAAATCCTTCATTTACCAGAAACCTGGACAAAAAATGAATTAATCAGCAACGGATGCACAGTGTTAGAATTATCGTCCCGTTATTAAAGGAAGATAAACTCCAGAAGTGTTTTGAGCATGGCTCATGATTTTACCCCCCACAGTGTCTCCGTTCCTCTCGTTCCTCTCGGCAGGTGCTGAGCCGTTCCTCTAAAGTCCCGATCAGAAATCACTGCCACAACAAAACCCTCAGAACAGCAAATCCTGACCAAACAAACCGCCTCCCTACGTCTCTGATCAGTGGATCTTCCTTCAGCTCCGTTTGTAATTTCTGCTGCTCGTTTTTCTGATGAGGACTTTTCAGCGGCGGCTCGTTTTCAAGCCCACGTTAAGATTACGGTTTTGTACCTGCACCTATAATTATTATTATTATTATTATTATTATGTCTTCTTTTCATTTTCATTTTTATTGTTCAGTCACAAAATAAAACTGTGATGATACCTGTTTACCTGTGTCATGTTGTGTTTATATTCTTTATACCAGGGTTTTTCAAATAAGACAAAACGGGGTCGCAGACAAAAGTAATAATAATGAATTGAACATGTACAAGAACGCCCCCTTGTGGAGGCTTTATGTTACACCTTGGAAATCAAAGTGAGACCAGATAGGGTAAGATGCCTCCTTGTTTCTACACTCACTGTCTATTTTATCAGCTCCACTTACCATATAGAAGCACTTTGTAGTTCTACAATTACTGACTGTAGTCCATCTGTTTCTCTACATGGTCAGGACCCTCACAGAGCAGGTATTATTTAGGTGGTGGATGATTCTCAGCACTGCAGTGACACTGACATGGTGGTGGTGTGTTAGCGTGTGTTGTGCTGGTATGAGTGGATCAGACACAGCAGCGCTGCTGGAGTTTTTAAATACCGTGTCCACTCACTGTCCACTCTATTAGACACGCCTACCTAGTCGGTCCACCTTGTAGATGTAAAGTCAGAGACGATCGCTCATCTATTGCTGATGTTCGAGTCGGTCATCTTCTAGACCTTCATCAGTGGTCACAGGACGCTGCCCACGGGGCGCTGTTGGCTGGATGTTTTTGGTTGGTGGACTATTCTCAGTCCAGCAGGGACAGTGAGGTGTTTAAAAACTCCAGCAGCGCTGCTGTGTCTGATCCACTCATACCAGCACAACACACACTAACACACCACCACCATGTCAGTGGCACTGCAGTGCTGAGAATCATCCAGCAGCTAAATAATACCTGCTCTGTGGTGGTCCTGACCATTGAAGAACAGAGTGAAAGGGAGCTGACAAAGCATGCAGAGAAACAGATGGACTACAGTCAGTAATTGTAGAACTACAAAGTGCTTCTATATGGTAAGTGGAGCTGATAAAATGGACAGTGAGTGTAGAAACAAGGAGGCGGTTTTAATGTTATGGCTGATCAGTGTATGTATACTGTATATAGACTGGTAAAGCTGCAATGGAAGAACTGGTTTAATGGTCAGTACGTTTGGCCACATGGTGTAGTACCAACTTTAAACGGCAGAGGGCAGCATTCACACACCAATCCCCAAAAATCCGCCTCTAATACTGAAGTCTAAAGCTTTCCCACTCTAGCTCAGAAAAAAAATGCCAATCCACCTTCTGCATCCTTAAGGAAGTGATTCACCAAAGGAAACCAACATGTGGTATCATATGAATATGTCACAATAATTAAAGTGGGAATCATTTCTTGTGCAAAGACATTTCGTCTAGCAAAAGTGACGTCCCATTTAATATAAAACATAAGGACAAAAGTATGTGGACAGCCTTTCTGAGTGTTAATTCCAGATGTGCTAGACACGCCCATTTCCTAACAGATATGTAAAATCAGTTATGTTTCGTAGAAACAGTTTGTGGTAAGTCTTTTCCTGTTCCATCACAGTGTGAGGAGTTTGGTCTGGAGGCACTTCACTGGCCTGCACAGCTTTGGGATGAATTAGAACGTTGAACTGGTTTTGGAATGGCACGTCCAAGAAGCCTAACATATCGTCCACATACTTTTAGTCGCAGAGTGTGTAAAAATACTCACGCAGTTGCTGGATTCTTCGTACTGATCTCACATCCTGCTGCTCGTCTGTAGGACCTAAAGTTGGGTTACAACATGATTAAACCATCAGGACTCAATAACCAGCCCTCATCTGCTTCAGCTATTATGTGTTTCTGTATACAAAACCACCCAGAGATCTAAGTCTAGAACAACGCTGTAAACTAAGAAGCTGCTCACAAGAAGCTGAGAGAGGAGATCAGTTCATTCCACTAAAAGGACGATGGGTAGAAGATTATGGCCAAATGTATTTGGACGCCCGACCATAAGCTCTATGTGAGCTAGAACAACAGCTGCTCGTCTGAGAAGCTTCTCACAAGACTTGTGTATGGGAATTTGTGCCCATGTGGCAAAAGATGGCACAGGAAAGGGCCCTCCCTGAACTGTTGCTGCAAAGGTTGAATAATTATAAGGGGGTGTCCCAATACTTTTAAACATATTGTGTTCCAAACTACAGGTTTTAGCAGGTCAGATTCCTGGAAACAGATGGAGACTCTGATCGGTTTGCTCATGCGCTTGATTGCAAAACGATCAGGTGATGTGATTTTTTTCCGTTCTGCTCTCTGATTGGTCGGCTCCGTCCTCGGTGTATGTTGTTAGACCCTGTAAGACCAATCAGTGCTGAGCATGATCACGGCGTGGTATTGATCTGCAGCGTCTGGCTGGAGTGCAGCTCCACGAGTTCCAGGTCAACAACACACAGAACAGTTCCTTTATCTGGGTTTTGAGCAGCTCGAACATGGACGGCTTGGATTGGATAATCTATTCCAAACTCCAGTTCCCCTTCCTAGGAGGAGTGTGTCTGTGGGAATTTGTGCCCAGCATGGATTCAGATCTGCTCAATTAATAGCTAGGGCCTTGTATTGATTACATATTTGTTGAGGAAGTTTTGTTATTTAAACAGTTATACTTGAAATGCCCAAGTGGAGGAACGTGGAGATCAGAGCGTGACTCTCCATGCGCAAGACTGGAATAAACAATCGTTTGATCTCCGCCCTAAATTTAGAGCTCATGAGCAAGTTGCCAAAGTCATCCATGGCTGGAAGTCAATAAAATGAGCATAATTAGGTCCTGTGTACCCCGTCAACCAAAGCAACAGTCCATTAGTGGGCATAAACACCCTCCTCCATGTGATCATGCTTGAAATGCCCAAGTGGAGGAATGTGGAGATCAGCGTGTGACTCTCCATGCGCGAGACCGGCCTCACATGCCGATCCACCGACATATGGGCGAATAAGAAGGGGTCGGCGGAGTGTGTCACGCATCTGAGGGAGCGCATATCAGGAGAATATACCCTCCTCATACACCATCGGGGTCTCCAGCAGAGGAAGAGGAACTGGCTCTAAACTGGGAGAAAAAGGGCGCAAATGCGTAAACAGAATAGTAAGAGTTAATTTTTGTTCCATTTGGCTTTCCACAGAGGAGCTCTGCGTCATTGTTGGGTGCTGACCACGCCCATTCGTCCCGAGCAGCTCCTGGGTTTGTTTGGTTTGGAGTCCCGCGACGCAAATCCGACTCCGCTGCGCATCCAGGAGCGAGTCAGTGCGCACTTACACGCAGCTCCGCATGCCTGGCGCACGGTGCACGTCCAGCTCGGTGGATTAGGTGCAAATGGGGGGAACACTGGGCTGCCACCGCTCTCTCCCGGCCGCGGACCCGGCGGAGCAGCAGCAGCGCGGCCGCAAGTTCAGTGCCACATGCAGCTTCGCGCACAGCCAGGCGCCCAGCCTGAGCTACAGCAGCCCAGCGCGCCTGGACGTGAACGCGGCCAGCGAGGAGGAGCTCATGACCTTACCGGGGGTGACGCGGACCGTGGCGCGTGCCATGGTGGAGCACCGCGCGCGCATCGGCGGCTTCAGGAGGGTGGAAGACGTGGCGCTGGTGAGCGGCGTCGGAGCCGCGATGCTGCACCGCATCAGACCCGAGATCTGCGTCTCCGGCCGGGGCAGCGAGCGCCACGAGCACCGCCGTCACCCGTCCGTGACGCACGCCGGCACCCCGGGGTATTACCCCAACTCTCCGGGCTCGTGCAGGTGCACGTGCCTGCACCTGCCCCCGGGCGGACCCCCGCAGATCCCCTCCGACCGGCCGCACCGGGAGCCTCCGCCGTGCGCCCGCGACGGTAAGCCCGTGATCCGGGTGGCCACGTGGGACCTGCAGCGCTGCTCCAGCGACAAGGCCAACAACCCCGGGGTCAAAGAGGTGGTCTGCAGGACCCTGCTGGAGCGTGAGTGAGTGATTTTTGATTTTGCATTGCCCCCATTTGAGGGGGATGAGAGGTGCACCAGGGGGCGCACAAGGGGGCATGTTTAGGAAGAGAGGGAGGGGTGCACGGGGTTCCAAACATACCGCACTTATTTTTACCCCAAGTAGGGCAGGACATCCCAAATCCAAACCCCAAATGTGCACCACAAAGGGGGTACAGGTCATTATTTTGTACCCTCTGTGTGTGTGTGTGTGTGTGTGTGTGTGGTGCACTTTTAGGGGGGTAGAAGGGGGTCACGTGTCTTTAGCATGTACAGCACATGTTACCTGTGCCTAAAGTATGTGCACACCTGACCATCCTGTGTTAAAAACAAAAACAGAGTGACTTCTGTGTGATCCGCTCTTCAGAGGAGGCTCCTCACAGGACTTTGGAGTACGTCTGTGGGAATTTGTGCCCATTCTGTCAAAATTATAGCTCAGAGCTGTTGAGTGGGGCTGATTTCAGGGCTGTGTGCTTGAAATGTTCAAGTGGAGGAACGTGGAGATCAGCGTGAAGATCAGCGCCGGAGTTTTTAGAGCTTGTTTTGTGCTGGAACGGAAAAGGACCTTCCCTAAACTGTTGCCGCAAAATTAGAAGCATTTAATTTTCAATAGGATTGATTTATTGCACCTGTTTACATTTACGTTTTCAGCATTTAGCGGACGCTTTTATCCAACGTGAGTTTAAGCAATTGAGGGTTAAGGGCCTTGCTCAGGGGCCCAACAGTGGCAACTTGGTGGTGGTGGGGCTTAAACCAACCACTGAGCTATCACCTGTTAATGACTGTTGTGGCTGGAACACATGAATTCATTACTATAATGATTAGAAGGGGCGTCCCAATACTTTTGGTCTGTTTAGTGTCGCGTCCCCCGGATTGGACAGCACGGGGGGTTAAAAGTGCACCTAAAAATTTAGGTTCCAGTAAAAGGTTCCCGTTGTGATGTTTCGAAACGTTTAGGTTCCTAAAGGAGCCTCCAGATCAAGTCTTCAGTTCTTTCTCAGCGGGCGCCCCTCTCTTCTCCATGTCGGGCGTGTGCAGAGGAATTGAAGTAGGGAGTTGGACATGACTAAATTGAAAAAAATGTTTGAGCCTCCTTTCACCTGGGAGGGCTTCCTGGGAGTTCGGAGTGCGTCTGTCGGACTTTGTGCCCATTCCGATACAGGAGAGGCGTTTGTGATGCGGGATGTGAAGAGATGGCTTGGACTCTTCATGCCAGTTTCTTTCTGAGGAATTGAAGTAGGGAATTGGACATGACTAAATTATGAATAAATAGCCAGAAAGACATGTTTGTGAAATGAAATGTGTCGTATCAGCACACACACACACACACACACACACACACACACACACACACACTCTTCAGTCAATGTGGAGATGTGTGATCGATCTTAAGGTGGTCTCATTTTTGTTTTGGTTCTGTGATCCAGCTGGAGGGTTGAGGGCCTTGCTCAAGGGCCCGACAGTGGCCCCTGTGGAGCAGTGAGTCTAATTTTCAGAACATGTGGAGACCCAAGTGATTTGTTTAGTACCTGAGCTGCTTTCCTGCCTGAAACGGTATCGTCTTAGACAAACTGTCAGTGGTGGAATAACCCAGGGTGGCCTCACACATCTCATGACTCGACCGGATTTATTGCTTACCTCTGCGCGCGCGCGCGCGCGTGTGTGTGTGTGTGTGTGTGTGTGTGTGTGTGTGTGTGTGTGTGTGTGTGTGTGTGTGTGTGTGTACATAGTCAAAGGTTGCCTGGTTGACATTACAGTGATGAAGTGTTTGCTGTGTGCGCTCTGAGACGCTTCGGCCTCGGTTTTGAGCGTGTTGATCTTAGGATGAGCGCTTATATATACAGTAGTACATATACACTATATGGACAAAAATATATGGACACATGACCATGAGCTTGTTAGACATCACGTTCCGAAACCGTGTGCATGAGTGTAGTGTGGGACAGTGGGAGCCTAGTGGGTGAAGCTTTGGGCTGTCAATCGAAAGGTTAAGAGTTCAAATCCCAGCCATTCAGGCACTGTTGGACCCCTGAGCAAGGCCCTTAACCCTCTCAGATCCAGGGATGCGGTACGACGGCTGACTCTCGCTCTGACCCTGGCTTCCAAATAAGCTGGCATATGCGGAAAAGGGCAGCTGTAGCCTAAAGGTTAAGGTCTAGTAATACTGGACTAGTAATCAAAAGGTTGCTGGTTCAAGCCCCACCACTGCCAAGTTGTCACCGTTGGACCCCTGAGCAAGGTCCTTAACCCTCTCTGCTCCAGGGATGCGGTACAAAGGCTGACCCTGCGCTCTGACCCACGTGTATCTGTATATACGACATTACTACAGTGTTATACTCCGTTATACTCTGTTTTGTTTTGAAGTGCGTCTGTAGGAATTTGTGCCCATTCCTAAACAGCAGAGGCATTTGTAATTTGGGATGTAAACAGATGCCTCTCACCCGGCGTTCCGGTTGCCTCAACGCCTCGTTTGATGAAATCCGGTTTCCTGGAAATTCCACTCAGCCGTCCAGGAGCTCAGTGCTTTACACCACGTCTGGCTGTACCCTGAGCGTGGTGATCTTAGGATCGTGTGCCATGGAAATCTGATCCCAGCAGTTTCACATGCAGTTTGGAACTTGGTAGTGAGAGCGACAGTGACCGGAGGACAGATCATGTGTGGATGTTGACGCTACATGGCCAAAAGTATGTGGACACCTGAGCATTAGCTAATTCCCTCTCTCCACGTATCTGATGGGCATTCGCAAGATTTCAGAGTGCGTCTGAGGGGATTTGTGCCCTGAAAAAGAGCATTGGTGAGACGGCTGGCGATCTGCATTCCAATTCATCCCAAAGGTGATCAGTAGGGTTGAGGTCTTTGCTTTGTGCACAGTGGCCTCCTGAAACAGGAGCGGACCTTCCCCAAACTGTTCCTACAGCGCCGATACCAGAACTCGAGCGTCTCGGCTCTTGGACGGCCGGTTTGGTTCCTCCTGACCTGCAGTAGCCTCAGGTTCGAGTCTGTTTATTAGACGTACGTCGTGAAGCGGCCACGCCCTGGTCTCCAGTACACAAGTCCAGAGGGATGCTGGGTAACAAATAACAAATAATCTGCTCGGGGTTACTCTAGTTCATCGCTGAGAGAATTGAAGACGATAACTCAGAAATGCCCGAGAGTAACCCGCACACACACACACACACACACACACACACTCCAGCGAACCGGCTGACTCATTTCCCTCACACTGTTCGCTCTGACTGTGTTTACACACACACGGCTCGTGGGTCCGTCCGTATTTAAACAGTTTTGCTGCCCGAATCCTCGCATCATGTGCACCAGTCACGCACCCATCAGCGCCACGTACGAACCCGGGTAAGAGAAAGTTGCTACGGTGCGGAAAACGCTAATACATTTCGATTTTATTCGATAATAAACATCCTGCAACACGTTCCAAAAAAGTTGGGACGGTAAAGCATTTACCACTTTGTAACATCGCCGTCAATTCTCACGAGAACACAGAGCGATCACTGTTTCCGTTTTTTTGTCCAGTTCTGGATTCCTGTCCACACACGGTCCTCACATGTCTCAGGACTGCAGGCAGGCCAGACCAGTACCCGTACTCTCTTCCTCCTCAGCCATGTCTTTGTACTGTGTGGCATCACGTATGGGGACGTTACATTTAGGCTTTGTTATGCCTTATACGCCGTTCTGCTTGACTTAGACCTGCTTCATCCTGGTCAGGGTTGCGGTGGGATCGGTGCTACCCCAACATAATCACTAATGTTAATCGCTCTAATCTGAGTATTGAACCCGAGCTGATGAGATCGGGAGCGTGTCGGGGTGGGAGGTGGAAGGTTCTAGAAAGATACCTGGACCTTCAGGGTTGTGGTGGGATCAGTGCTACCCCAACATAGGGACAGACCAGGACTGCAGGCAGGCCAGACCAGTACCCGTACTCTCTCCTTCCTCAGCCATGTCTTTGTACTGTGTGGCGTCACGTATGGGGACGTTACATTTTGGCTTTGTTCTGCTTGACTTCTGCCCCCATTAGTGGACACTTTTGTCTGCCATCTAGTGGTGGTAAAAGTACTAGATAATAAATACTTTAAAAAAAAGTACCTGGGTCCAGGTGTGCTGTTGAATCTTAGCTGTGCTATGGACCGGCCGGGCGTCCGCACAGGCATGATCGGCTGTGTCTGAAGCCTCCGGACTCTTCTTTACACCGGCTAGTGGTGGATTTTTTGCTGATAATTCAGCACATACTGAAGGCCACGCTACACTTTCAGTGTTTGGTTTGCAGCAGCAGCGGACGACCACACCGTATTTGACCTTCCCTTCCTCAGGCACCGCCAAGTGCGTCTGTCAAGTGTCCGAGCAGGTCGTCAGGCACCGAAAAGCTAGCTAAAGGCAGCGATTTAATGAGAGCTCAAGCTCTTAAGTTTGATTGTTAGCTGTGAACCGACGGATCGGGTTCCTGGTTGATTGAAGTACCTGCACGAGCGGTGTTTGGTTTCCAGGTTTACGGATAGATGCGTGACCGTACACGATGCCGCTCTCTGTCAGACTCGGCGGTCAGGAGTCGGAGGTGTGGCGTGATAGTCTGCGTCTCTCCTCGGCCAGCGCGGGGGTCTGCAGCGGAGCAGGAACTGGAGGAACGTAAACAAGGAGAGACGGACGAGGACTTCGATCCCTCAGTGAACTCTGTCTTTGATTTAATCGCTCTAATCTGAGTATTGAACCCGAGCTGATGAGATCAGGAGCGTGTCGGGGCGGGAGGTGGAAGGTCCTGGAACAATACCTGCTTCATCCTGGTCAGGGTTGCGGTGGGTTCAGTGCTACCCCAACATAATCACTAGTGAGGGATCAGGATATAAATCATTATAGAATTTTCAGCACTTGCAGACGAATCAGGGAAGTTCGTCCAGAAATTGTTGACTCGGCAGATTTTCAGAAAACACACGACAAACCTCTGATGAAAGCAGATGAAAATGGGAAGTGTATATGACGCCAGTGTTTATAGAGACGCTGCGTCTCCCAGGAAACCGTCTGTCTGACGTGTGCGCAGTCATAACTGCGCCGGGTTTCTCCCCGACCGTCTGATTCACGTCTCTCGCTTCTCCTTTCCTGGAGACGCAACATGACCGAAAGTATGTGGACGCCTGTAAACTTTTGTAACGGCTTCAACTCTTCTGGGAAGGTTCTGAACAAGATTTCAGACCGTATCTGTGGGAATCTGTGCCTGTTCGGTCGAACGGTTGTTTATACGAGAAGGCCTGGACCACACTTACCTGTGGACACCTAGTGTTTTCTTCAGTAGTGTGTGATTTGGGACACAGCCGCCTTCAAGTGCCGTCAGAGCAGACGTCAGGTGCTGCGAGACCACTGCGACCCTGACCGTGTTAAAGACGCTACCGAAGAAGACCAGGTCCAAGTGAGCCGTGGGGGGACGGGGGGTTCGGGTCGGTGCTGTTTGGGGTGCTGGTGATGTGTGTGTGTGTGTGTGTGTTTTTGGGGTGCTGGGGGTGGGTTCGGGTTGCAGTTGTTTGGGGCGCAGGTGATGTGTGTGTTTTTGGGGCGCTGGTGAGGCATGGGTGGGGGTTGGACTCTTGCTTTTTTGGGGCACTGGAGAGGTGTGGGTTGCTTTTGGGGTCCTGCTGTTTGGGGTGCTGGCGGTGTTCGTGTGTGTGCTTTTTGGGGGCGCTGATGAGACGTGGGGAGTGGGTTTGGGGTCCTGCTGTTTGGGGTGCTGGTGAGGCGTGTGTGTGGAAGGGAGGGGTTTGGTTTTGGGTTCCTGCTGTTTGGGGTGCTGGAGTATATCTGTGGGTGAGTCGTGTGGGTGGTGTGTGTGAAGTGTGTGAGTCGTGTTTGGGGGGGTCAGGTTCGGGGTCCTGCTGTTTGGGGCGCGGGTGATGTGTGTGTGGGTGGTGTGTGTGTGTGTGTGTGTGTGTGGGTGTGTGGGTGGTGTGTGTTTGCGTGTGTAGTGTGTGTGAGACGAGAGTGTGGGGGGTCGGTTTCGGGTTCCTGATGTTTAGGGTGGAGTGTGTGTGTGTGTGTGTGTGGGGGGGGGGGGGGGGTAGTCTGGTTCGGGTTCCTGCTGTTTGGGGCGCGGGTGGTGGGTGTGTGTGTGTGTGTGTGTGTGTGTGTGTGTGTGTGTGTGTGTGTGTGTGTGTGTGTGTGTGGGTGACACGTTTCCCACAGCTGTACCGTTTCTTGCTGTATCAGCTCTGATGCTGTAACACGGTCCAGCCGCTGGACCGAGTCCGTCCTGATGTTTTCGATTGTGTAAGTGGGACAGAGTTCAGCATGCAGCGTTACAAGCGGCTCAGAGCAAACACACACACACACTCACACACACACACTCACACACACACACACACACACACACACACACAGTCCTGTGTTTAATCGACACTGCTGGGTGTGTCGGGTCAGCAGCACAGCAGAATCATAAAAAACACAGACAAAAATATTGGGACGCCGTTATAATTACTGAAGCTGTAAATCACTGATATAAAGTAAACATTATGCTTTCAGCTTTGTAGCAACAGTTTAGGGAAGGACCTAAGCTCAGTTTAAAGAAACTCCAGTGACCTCAGACCCACTCAACAGCTCTGGGATGAACTAGAACGTCAACTGATTGACGAGCGCCCAGCCAATCGAACGCAGTCGTCTTTTTACTGAACGGGCACAAATTCCCACAGACATACTTCAGTGAGAGCGGCCGTTATGGTCACTCTGCTTTAATGTTGTTTGTTTTTGAAGCAGGGCGTGTGCTGACGTGGAGGGTTCGGTTGGTGATTAGTTCGATGCCCTTTGCTCTCTGTTATGACAGCTATTATTATTCATCTGTGGACTTTGATCATAAATATTGAGACGCTTGTGGATTATGGTTACTGATTGTGTTTTCCATCCTCTTTCTCTCCCTCTCCCTCTTGTCTCTCTCTATTCTGTCTTTCTCCCTCCTGTCTCTTTCTCTCTCTCCTGTCTCTCTGTCTTCTCTCCCTCTTGTCTTTCTGTCTCTCTCTCCTGTCTCTCTCTCTGTAGTATTAAGCTGCTGGCGGTTCAGGATCTGGCTAATCGAGAAGCTCTGGACAAGGTACTGTACATTTCATACATTTTATTCCAGTTTAGTCATTTCCAGTTCCCTTTAGCAATTCCTCTGTGCTGGCCAGACTAGCACCCGCTCCCTCCGCCCCAGTGCTGAGTCACACTATGCACCGCATGTTCCTCCACTACTGGTTTTGATGTAGTTATTTGGTACCCCGGTCCCTCCTCACCTCCCCAAAACCTGCAGAACCGCCACTCATGTGCGGCTACATTAAAATTAATGAGTGCACGATTCCCTGCATACTGATCAGAGTCGCAGTGGGTCCACGAGCCCAGTCCATCACACAGCAACACATTTACTCACACCAAGGACCAGCTTACAGCAGCCAGTCCACCTACTGGCATGTTTGGGGGCAAAAAAAGGAAAACAAATTTCCACAGGAGGGCCCCGGAGACACAGGGAGAACAGACCAAACTCTCACACACTGTAATTGTATGCATGAGTCAAACCCAGGATGTAAGAGGTAGTGTTGGTTCAGCACGGCTCCAGAAAGCTGGGCTCAAAACTTACAGGGATTTTGTAGTCTGGATACGAAAGACCTGTGCATGCCAGTAGGTGGATTTAGCAAGATTTTAAATTTTGATGAACGGTGGTGCAGTAGGTAGAGTTGATTCAGTGAGTCAGTGAGTGAGTCAGTGATTCAGTTTCAGCTCTTTCCACCGTTTATTTTTGTGCTGCACTGCAGTTTGCGCTCATTGTGTGTGTGTGTGTGTGTGTGTGTGTGTGTGTGTGTGTGTGTGTGTGTGAGCGTTTCTGTGTGTGTGTGTGATTTCACGCTGCATGTTCTTCTCGTCCTTCTGTTCTGCACTGCGTCCTCGTTCCATCACTTTCTCCTTCATCTTCTCCTTCCGTCTTTCATCTTTGTTTTCTTCTTTCACGTGGACCTAAATGCCGCCAGACTTTGGAACACTACTGTGGGGATTCACTTTCATTTAGATGTGCTATTGTTATGCTGATGTTGCTTCTAGAGGCAGTTTGGAACTCAGTAGTGAATGTTGCGACTGAAGATGTTATTACTCTGTAAGCTAGAAGTCCACGAGACTTGAATACATGGTGAGCCCAACATCGCTGACATTCCAGTCTGGGGGTTTGAATCTCGGTGGTGGCTACGAGTTTAAATGCGGCATGTCTGAAGGATGGAAGGCCGGATGCAACAGCGCCTCCTACTGGCCTACTCCCACTATTTACATTTAGCAGACGCCTTTTATTCAAAGCGACTTACAGTACAGTAGAGTGACAGTATACAGTCTGAGCAATTGAGGATTAAGGGCCTTGCTCAGGAGCCCAACAGGGGCTTGAACCAGAGACCTTCTGATTACTAGCCCACTACATTAACTACTAGGCTATGACTTGCCCCATACATTTTTGGCATTTAGCAGAAAACAGTCTAAGTAAACAGTCTGAGGTGGGTTAGGGGCCTTGCTCATGGGGCTTGAACCAGCGACCTTATGATTACAAATGCCACCAGGCGCGTACGTGACGGACGAGGATCTGGCACTCAAACAGATTCAGTGCCAAAGCTTCATGCCAAATCATCTCCACTATTCAGTTACAGTAACTGGATGCCAGTCTGGCGCAGCAGGTCGGGCACAAGCTCACATTTGGACCGACAGAATTTAACGGGTCATTTTAGCTAAATGTTAGAAAAGCGGCCCTGTCCTCAATCACGTCTTTTATTTATTTTAAGCTCTCAGGTCTGAAGTGTGAATCGCTAATTATAGACGCACCTTAAATATCAGAGTACACTTATCAGGTTCAGCGTGCTGCGTTAGTTTTACATCTGCATTGCTGCGCAGTAGGGTTTATGAGTCTGATCTAGGACAGATCTGATTGTTTTCCTCTCTGTTTGAACTGTGTGTGTTTATTTCTAGATGTAATATTTATATGCATTTCCTCCCAATTTCCCTCCCTGCTGCAAACCTTCACTCCTGACCTTCTCCAGCCTTCCAAAATTGTGCAGAGGGTGGATTGGCCGCTCCAGATTGTCTCTGGGTGTAAATGACTAAGTGTAGTGGGTGCAGTAATGTGCCACCCTGTTCAGGGTCTATTCCTGTCTGCAGGAACCCTGACCAGAGCGAAGTCTGTATTGATGATGAATGAATGAATGAATGCCCTGTCAGAAACATGCAGAAGGTGGATTGGCCGCTCCAGATTGTCTCTGGGTGTAAACAGCTGAGTGTATAAGTGTGTTCAGGGTCTGTTGCTGTCTGACTCTCGGTGACGCTGGACCCACTGGAACCCTGACCGGAACAAAGCCATTATCGATGATGAATGAATGAACAAATGTCCAGTCAGAAACATGCAGAAGATGGATTGGCCGCTCCAGATAGTCTCTGGGTGTAAATGACTAAGTGTATAAGTGGGTGTGATATTTTGGCACCTTGATCAGGGTCTGTTTACTCTCGGTGCTGCTGGACCCACAGCGACCCTGACCGGAACGAAGCTGCTATTGATGATGGATGAATGAATGAATGTCCAGTCTGAAACATGCAGAAGGTGGATTGGCTGCTCCAGATTGTCTCTGGGTGTAAACAGCTGAGTGTATAAGTGTGTTCATGGTCTGTTGCTGTCTGACTCTCGGTGCCGCCGGACCCACCGGAACCCTGACCGGAACAAAGTTAGTTAGTTAGTGATGATGAATGAATGAACGAATGCCCAGTCAGAAACATGCAGAAGGTGGATTGGTTGCCCACAGGCATGAGCAGATGGGTTTGTTTTTGCTCTGTGCCCGGTGAATGGACGTCCCTCAGGGTGCGGGACGGTTGCTAACAGGATCCGCGGTGGCGTGTCAGTCGGCGGAGGTGTCGGTTAGCGTGCTGTGGAAGGTGGAAGGTGGAAGGTGGGCGTGGCACGTGGGGTCATTATAGGTCATCGGTGCTCACCGCAGACCGTCGGTCGGTTTCACCCCTCGCTGACCGAGCAGATCGGTGAGAAACAGGAAGCAGATCAGCTGTGTGTAGAGAACTGAACCCGCTGAGCTGAAGCTGCGATCGTTTCTGTTAATGATTAACTGACGAGGTTCCAGAGTTCAAACCTGCTCACACATCACATGATCAAAAGTATCTGGACACCCTTTATAATGTCCTAATTCATGTGTTTAATAAATTATTAATCATCATCTGAGCACCCAGCCATACAGATGCTGTCACCTTTTTACTGAACGGGCACAAATTCCTATAGACAAACTCCAAAGTGTTGTGAGAAGCTTCTCAGATAACACAGTAACACAATAACGAGGAAGGAACTTCATATTTCAGTCTGTGGTTTAAAAATTGGCTTTCCAACAAGCTCATTTTACTTATAATTTTTTTATTTAATTGTATTTATTATTTTTACTTTAATTTAATTTATTATTTTTTAATTTTATTGTATTTATTATATTTCATTTAATTTATTATTTTTTAATTTAATTGTATTTATTATTTTTTATTTAATTGTATTTATTATTTTGAATTTAATTGTATTTATAATTTTTTATTTTTTTTAATATTTTTAATATTTAGTTTAATTTATTATTTTTTAATTTAATTTATTATTTTTTAATTTAATTTAATTTTTTATTTTAAAATGTAATTTTATTTATTATTTTTTTAAATTTTATTTTAATTATTTACTCACTTATTGATCGATTGTCAAGAAATGGCCAGACCTTAGGGGCAGCACTGTGTCTCAGTGGGTAGCACGGTCACCTCACAGCGAGAAGGTCCTGGGTTCGATTCCCAGGTGGAACAGTTTGGGTCCTTTCTGTGTGGAGTTTGCATGTTCTCCTCATGTCCACGTGTCTGTGTGAACAGTCAGTGATTGAATATCTGTTGAATAAGTGTTGAAGCTCATGGTGGGGTTACCTGAGGTCGGATGACCTACTACAGCTGTAAAGAGGAACTGCTGAATCTCTGTCATATTTTATGTGTTTTACACTCATTCTGTGTGTGTGTGTGTGTGTGTGTGTGTGTGTGTGTGTGTGTGTGTGTGTGTGTGTGTGTGTGTGTTTCAGTTCTGCGCCGAGCTGAATCAGCACACTCTCTCCAGCGTTTGTAATTGGGAAGGTCCTCGAGGAGTCTGGAAATGTGCTGCATCGGAAAAACCCACCGGTGAATCCTCCACGGTGAGCTGGTTCTCCCCTCCTGCACGACACACCTGACACACCTAACACACATAACAGCCCTAACACACCTAACACACACCTGCACCGTACAGCCTGAAGTACGAGTTGATGCGTTCTTCCAGTGTCGTACCGACTTTTTAATGCCATCAGCTAAATATGTTTTTGGTTGAGCTCGTAGCCACTGATGCGCCGCTGCTTTCACATCATCATCACATGAAAATCTTCTTCCTCTTAAAGCTTCTTTGAGCGTCCAAAAAGGTGGAGATCAGATGGAGCTCAATCCGGACTATAAGCGTCTCTCAGACACGAGCGATTCCTCCTCCTCCATCCTCACCACTTATAACCACAATATACAAGTGAGGAAACTTTGTGAAGATCCCTCGTGTGTGGACACCAGACCATGAGCTCGTTGGTCATCGCATTTCAAAACCGTAGGGATCTGGGTGCCAGTTTGGTGCCTGCAAGTTTGGAATCGTTATTGGCGGCATCTCTGGCTTGACTCGGCACTCGACAGACACGATCGTTGACTCCTACCAGTAGGTTTGAGGTGCCAGTACAAGCAGTACTCAGTACAGAGTAGCGTGATCACGCTGAGGCTGGTGTGAAGACGCGGTCAGCGGTTTTCCGCGTCTGAGGAGGCGCATGCTAGCCTGCAAATAACTTCTCACAGCGCCGAGTTTCAGGGAAGAAAGGAGCGTTTTTAACGTCTGTTCTTCTGTATCGAGGTTCGTGTCGTTGAGGAACCGGTGCTCACGCTGTTGTGGGCTTGTGTTGTTTACGTAGGGTCCGGAATATTCCGGTTTCCTCTGGGACGCCTCAGCCGGAGTTCATCTGGAGGAAACGCTGGTTCTGGATGGTGTCGTGGCGAACGGGAATGGGAACGGGAACGGGAGCGACGCCCAGCCCAAAGCCTTCCTCGGACGCTTTTACGTGAGTAAATTGATTTAACACCTCCGTTCTGCCAAAAGTATGTGGACATGTGGGCTCTGCTCATTTTAAAAGTATGTCCATTATTAATATGAAGTCGTAGGGCGGCACGGGGCTCGGTGGGTAGCACTGATTCCCAGGTGGAGCGGTCCGGGTCCTTTTTGTGTGCGTGGGTTTTCCTCCTGGAGCTCCATTTTCCTCCCACAGTCCAAAAACGTGCAGTCAAAATAATTGGACTGTGTTTGACATTAAAAACCTGAACTGGTGAATCTGTTGTAACCAGTAACTACCCGTCCTGTCATGAATGTAACCATAAATAATAAAATAAATAATATGAAGTCCTTGAACCTTTCCTGACCCTGATTTCTGCCTCTGTTACCAGGTCGGCTCGTCGGATCTGACTGTGGTGAACGTTCACCTGAAAGCTCCAGCGCAGCAGAAGCAGCAGAACGGACGCAGCCACAAATCGGAGCAGCGTAAAGCACCGCGACTGAGCCCTGCGGTCAAGGAGACCCTGAAAGGTGAGGAGCTGCTCTGTCCAGGGATGTCGGGTGTCTGAGGGGGGAAAGGTTAGATGTGGATCCCCCTTGTTGCTGCTGCGATAGCGCCTTCTACTGTCTGGTCGAAGAACACGTGTCTGAGTGGGTGGTGCTAGTCTGTGGTACTCCGTGACCAACATGAGGAGGTTAAGAGTGCAGTGAGGGAACTGGACATGTCTTACATTAAGCTTTAATTCAGTCTTAAGTGTGTACTCATCGTGTGTGTGTGTGTGTGTGTGTGTGTGTGTGTGTGTGTGCAGGAGTGAAGAACGTGGTGGTGGTGGGTGGCTTTGGTCTTCCACCGGACAGCGCCGAGTTCGAGTCTCTGAAGAAGGAGAAGCTGAGCGCACTCGTGTCCTCCTCCATCTACACCAACATCAGCACCAGGTCACCGCAGGGCTCCAGCTGTGTGGACAACATCTGGGTCAGTCGCTCCATCAAGAAGATCTATGCAGGTGAGGAGATCGAATTCATCTTAATTCTACTTTATTCGTCCATACTTCTCGCTGGATATACGTATGAGGGCTCATCCGGGTTCCTCCACTTTTCAGTACAGGCGCCTTAAGCTACTGACCTTTTCGGTCTGGTCTTTTCCCACCCAGCAGGCTTTAATGGCCAATTTTGTCTGCTGCAGGCATTGCCGATTATGCCTGCTAGGGGCGCCCAGCCAACCGGGAGCAGTGTTGAGTTTCAAACTTGGGGAGTTCAGAATCCCAGCACTGGTGCACTAGCGGATTATCCTGCTGCGCCACCCTGGTGCCCCTTTTAAATTTGAGTCCTGGTGTGAGCGGACACGGTTGGCGCAGCTATGTTTAAGGGAGGGAGGGCTGGATGGGGGACCGGCTCCTTGTTCAGCAACAGCGACCCCTGCTGTCTGATCCAGGCGTTAGTGCTGATGATGGAGGAATACAGAGACTGTAGCGTGGTCCTCCGAACATAATCAGACTCTCGTGCACCAGCAGAGGGTGCCAGAGGGCATGTTTTTATAAATCAAATTTAAACTCTATGGTTGTGTGTGTGTGTGTGTGTGTGTGTGTGTGTGCAGGTCATTGCTCGGTGGTGCGGGAGGGCCTGACCAACCCCTGGATCCCTGATAACTGGTCGTGGGGGGGCGTGGCGTCGGAGCACTGCCCCGTCGTGGCCGAGTTTTACACCACGTACGTGAACGAGAAGACGCCGAAGGAGCCGCCGCACAACGGGAACAGCGTGGCGGCGGTGGAGCGGGGCGACGTCACACCCAAACACGAACGGTGACCCTGACGCGGTCGGGGTGCTCGTTACCGAGGAGAGGGGGCGTGACCCGCCCGATCTTATGCAATGACATCATCAGGACAGGAGCGATGATGCGTACAGAGAGACGGACTGAGAGTGGCGCGTTCAGCTGATGTACAGTAGAAAATGATGTAGAATTTAGAATTAATTTTAAAAGATTCGCATATTTAAATATATATATAAATATATAAATATAAATCTATATATGAGTGTGTTGAAAATAAATGACACATGCCAAAATCTTTTTAATGAAATACCTGAAATAAAGCAATACAGAGAATTTTACAGCATTAAAAACTCACACACGTTTTGTCCATATATATAAATATAAGAGATTATATGCTTCCAACTTTGCAGCAACAGTTTAGGGAAGGCCTTTTCCTGTTGTCCAGTGTCCTACAGTCAGCCCCACTCAACATATCAGGAATGAACCGGAACGTCGTCCAAAATTAGCGGCCCATTTACATTTTCAGCATTTAGCCAACGCTTTTATCTAAAGTGACTTACAGTACTGTGACAATATACACCGATCAGACATAACATTATGACCACCTCCTTGTTTCTACACTCACTGTCCACTTTATCAGCTCCACTTACCATATAAAAGCACTTTGTAGTTTTACAATTACTGACTGTAGTCCATCTGTTTCTCTACATGCTTTGTTAGCCCCCCTTCACCCTGTTCTTCAATGGTCAGGACCCCCACAGAGCAGGTATTATTTAGGTGGTGGATCATTCTCAGCACTGCAGTGACACTGACATGGTGGTGGTGTGTTAGTGTGTGTTGTGCTGGTATGAGTTGATCAGACACAGCAGCGCTGCTGGAGTTTTTAAATACTGTGTCCACTCACTGTCCACTCTATTAGACACTCCTACCTAGTCGGTCCACCTTGTAGATGTAAAGTCAGAGACGATCGCTCATCTATTGCTGCTGTTTGAGTCAGTCATCTTCTAGACCTTCATCAGAGGTCACAGGACGCTGCCCACGGGGCGCTATTGGCTGGATATTTTTGGTTGGTGGACGATTCTCGGTCCAGCAGTGACAGTGAGGTGTTTAAAAACTCCAGCAGCGCTGCTGTGTCTGATCCACTCATACCAGCACAACACACACTAACACACCACCACCATGTCAGTGTCACTGCAGTGCTGAGAATCATCCACCACCTAAATAATACCTGCTCTGTGGGGGGTCCTGTGGGACTACAGATCCAAATACTTTTGGCCATACAGTGTATAAAGCATAGAAATGATTTTCCTCTAAAAAGCCCTGCTCAAATGGGGCGAGTTCTATTTTACCCTTTCGAAGTGAACACCCTCACATATAGTTAGGACTCTGAAAGCGGAATAAAGAGCCAAAAGTATGTGGACACCTTTCAGCTAGGACAGTCTTTACAGCAGACGTTCCAATACATCCCAAATTTGTTCAATGTGGTTCGTTTTTACGCACAAGGGTGCAGTCAGGCTGTGACAGCGCAGGGCCTTCCCCAAGCTGATTACTGACTGTGTACGCCAGTAACCCATGTGTGTGACAAACAGCAGGACTCAGTAATCATGAGGTGTGTCTACATAATGTGGATTAATCAAACAAAATGATGAACGTGGTGCAGTGACAAGATGGAGGACGTGTTTATGAACCCCGGACTCGCCTGCTGTGTGGTGAGAGCGCCACCCAGTGGCTGTAATGCTGTATCAAAGCAATAAATAATGCTGGTTTACACTGGCTTGTCAGGGAAGTTTCAGGTTTATCATATTTAATAAACATTCTATACAGTCTGGCACTTTCACACAGGTACCATACAGAAAAAATGCTCTATATGGG
The DNA here is from genome assembly GCF_030014385.1 of Trichomycterus rosablanca. Taxonomy (NCBI): domain Eukaryota; kingdom Metazoa; phylum Chordata; class Actinopteri; order Siluriformes; family Trichomycteridae; genus Trichomycterus; species Trichomycterus rosablanca. The sequence continues at coordinate 1,338,722 of NC_085989.1, read as the reverse complement.
CAAAGGTATGTGGAGGTGGAGGTTTTTTAAACCCACGTCTACTGCTAACATGTTCTAACAGAGCCTTTTCATTTCGGCGTGTCTGAGGCCCCTGAGCACAAAGTCAGATCCACAAAGACCTGGTCTGATGAATTTGCTTTTGAGGAATTCGGGTACCCTACAAAGCGCCCCATCCTCAATTCCACTGAGCAATATTGGGACGAATTTGAACGCTCATTGTGAGCCGGGACACCTTACAGTTACTATTCTGACTACATGTACACAAATTCCCACAAAAACACTCCATACTCTTGTGGAAGGCCATCCTGTGATGCTGGCAGCTAACATTTTACTGATTTACAGATACCTTGCTTTACTTTTGCGCCCTATTTTCAGCAGACTCAAAGTCCAAGACTTTTCGGGCATCTCAGCAATTTGAAATCTAATACGGTAGTCCAACAGCGCAGAGAATTTGAGCCTAAGTAGTTTTACCAGCCTGGCCAGGCTCTCAAGGGACAAAATTAGTTGTGGATCTGGGGGAGGGGGTCTAATAAAGTTTCTCCTTATTGCTGCTGTAACAGAGACCCCTGCTGTCTGGTTTGAGGAACCAGTATGAGAAGTAGAGGAACACTGAGCACAGTATGCGGCTGCGAGCTTCACACGTTGAAGCAAGTGGGTGCTGGTCTGTGACAGCTGTTTTGGGCACTTAATGCCACTGTTGGGCCCTTGAGCAAGGTCCCTTAACTCATTAATTGCATGCACTGGCACAACTGTAATTGGCTTTAGATAAAAGCATCTGCTAAGTGCTGTAAATATAAATGTAAAGTCTGCAGCTCTCCTTGGCCAGTGTTGAAGCCGTGCAAATGACATAAGAATAGGGAATTGGAAATGACTAGGTTACATTATCACCCAAAAAAAGAAAAGTGAGATAATACATTTATTACAGTTCATGCTAATCAACTCTGGTTAAGATGTGTGCTGTTTGTATGGGTATTTCAATGTACACTGATCAGCCATAACATTAAAACCACCTCCTTGTTTCTACACTCACTGTCCATTTTATCAGCTCCACTTACCATATAGAAGCACTTTGTTGTTCTACAATTACTGACTGTAGTCCATCTGTTTCTCTGCATGCTTTGTTATCCCTTTTTCACCCTGTTCTTCAATGGTCAGGACCCCACAGGACCACCACAGAGCAGGTATTATTTAGGTGGTGGATCATTCTCAGCACTGTAGTGACACTGACATGGTGGTGGTGTGTTAGTGTGTGTTGTGCTGGTATGAGTGGATGATTTTGTTAAACACCTCACTGTCACTGCTGGACTGAGAATAGTCCACCAACCATAATTATCCAGCCAACAGCGCCCCGTGGGCAGCGTCCTGTGACCGCTGATGAAGGTCTAGAAGATGAGCGACTCAAACAGCAGCAATAGATGAGCGATCGTCTCTGACTTTACATCTACAAGGTGGACCAACTAGGAAGGAGCGTCTAATAAAGTGGACAGTGAGTGGACACGGTGTTTAAAAACTCCAGCAGCGCTGCTGTGTCTGATCCACTCATACCAGCACAACACACACTAACACACCACCACCATGTCAGTGTCACTGCAGTGCTGAGAATGATCCACCACCTAAATAATACCTGCTCTGTGGGGGTCCTGACCATTGAAGAACAGCATGAAAGGGGGTAACAAAGCATGTAGAGAAACAGATGGACTACAGTCAGTAATTGTAGAACTACAAAGTGCTTCTATATGGTAAGTGGAGCTGATAAAATGGACAGTGAGTGTAGAAACAAGGAGGTGGTTTTAATGTTATGGCTGATCAGTGTATGTAGGAACAGGGATTTGATACATCCATGAACACCAAAATACCACATGATTATTTTATAATTTCTGGTGCTCATTAAAGCATCAGAAGCATAAAATCTAACGTGAAATGATGTAAAAATCTTATTCTACCAAAAAACAAGTATTAAAGAGAAAGATTAAAGGTCAAAGTACAGGCCAGTGGCAACCAGTCACTCATAAATCAAGAGATTAGCCTAGACATGGTGGACTAGTGTATCAGTTCTTAGGATTTTTAAGACAAGCTTTATAATAAGTGTAATAAGTCTCTCAAAACCTCTGATACTTGGTACAGATTCCTGAAACGTGAATGTTGATGAAATGTCGGGATTTTTACATTGCTAAACTGATCATTGCTAATAAATTAGCTTGAATACTTTCACAACAAACTTCGATCGCAATGGTTAACAGGATCGTTTATTTTTTGGGGTTTATGACTGATTTTAGGTTCATTCTGAGAGAAATGCGAGTCCGATTGTGACTAGGTTATTTTATTTACATATATATTTATATTTTTAACTAGTCTGGATTACTTGCTAACGATCGGAATCATTTCATGACACACAGCGCCACCAAGTGTGTAAAAGAGTTTATTACACATAAAAAATGAAGGGGGGAAACTAGGTAAATTAAATAAAAACGCGTTTTACTGTGATTATTTTCATTATTTTACAGATTAAAGTGTTTATAAGATGAAGAAATCTTTCAACACGACTGAGCTTGTAAACTGAACGATTCATTATTAAACACAAAGTTCCGCTCATCAGCAGATTTACTCAGATTTATTTTGGCTCTGGTTGGCTCAGGATTGGCAAATTCAGGATGTTTTGTACCCTGGGACTGTGGCACTACAAGAGCAACGACACTGGACACACTGAGCACTGGACACAGTTTGTGGTTAGAAGTCTCAGGATGGTTCTTAGATGCAAGCTTGGACACAAGGCCGGGTGGTACTGAGCGCGCTCAGATGTGTGCTCGCAGCTCCTCATCGGTCAGCTGGTTGACCTCCATGATCTTCTGGAGCTGCTCGGCGTAACGAGCCCGGTCCTGAAGGAAGTGAGGAATTCGCACGTGGTCCATCACGGCCAGGTCCTTCAGCCGGTCCAGGTCCTCGTACGACACCTGAGGAACACACACGTACTTTCTTTAGCCACCCAGAACAGAACAGAAACGTGTTCGTGAATGAATGAAGGTAAAGAAGTCGGTCAGGTCGACCTTCCCGAGTGCGGTGAGCAGCTGGAAGTCGATCTTCTCTCGGTGCCTGAGGATCTTCAGGATGCCGTCCAGATAAACCTGGTCCTTATTGAAGCAGCCTAGGGAACAATGAAGGGTGTTAAATAATTCACTCAGGTCTGGACTTGGATGATTTCTGATTATTTTTGATTCACTGCTGCGTAGCTACAAGTTTAATGTGTGAAATTTATGTGTAAATCATTATGTGTGTGTGTGTGTGTGAGAGAGAGAGAGATAATAACGACACCTGAATATACAGTACAATAGCAATGAAAAAGCTCCGTGTTGTAGGGGAGCTTTAGTGATGCATCAGCCTAATACACTAGCTTTCTAATTTCATTTACAGCACTTGTGTGAAGGTTAGGGGCCTTGCTCAAGGGCCCAACAGTGGCAGCTTGGCAGTGCAGAGCTTCAGGAAGTTAAGGAGTACAAAACCAATTATATGGAACCAAAGACCTGCTTTTAACTTTTTATAGTAACAGTTTAGGGAAGGTCCTTTACTGTTAAGGCAAATTGACAAATTCTATTTTAACAAAATGAGTACAAATTTCCACAGACACACTCCAAAATCTTAGAATGCCTTCCCAGAACAGTAAAGGCTGTGCTTGGGACATATTACTGCCCAACGGTTCAGAATAGATTATCCTGGTGCTCTGATGAGACTGTAGCAGTTACTGTGAACCCCATTTCGGCCTCCCTACCCCTCAGACACTGCCAACTGTGTTTACGGAGCAACCGGTCAGGTCGGCAGCACCACCGGAGACTCAACACGAGACTCGGGTCAATTAAACTCAATTAAACTGAATTTAATCTGACATTTCTGCCAAATCACACAACCATGCCACCTCCACAAAGCTTGACAGAGAGTAACGGATGGTACCGGGCTGAGAGGTGTCCGTCTGGCCACGTTTGGCCCGGACGCAGTAGTCCCAGCGCGTGACGGGGTCGTGAACGAAGCGCTGAAGGTCGTGGAAGAGCTGGGTGAAGGACGTGTGCGCCGCCTGGTGGACGGTGTAGTAAAGCAGCGCGGCTCGCCACAGCGTGGGGTCTCGGCGGAACAGCACGCTGTGGATGCTGGCCAGCCCCTCCTCGGTGGGGTTGACCGGTTTCAGGCCGAGCGTCTTCCTCCCCGTGCCGCTGCCCCACGGCTGCTGGCTGTTGTTGAAGGCGCGGAAGTAGTGAGTACCTGCAGGACGGAGGAAATGATGTCAGAGCGGGAAAAAACACCAAACTGGGCTGGATCCAGTTAACGCCGGTGCTTACCGATCTCATGCCTCAGCATTCCTTCCAGCCACTGCTCCCGGGCCGTGGAGGTGTTGATGGTGAGCGTGGGTCTGCCGTTCACCACGGTCATGGAGGCTCTGGACAGCAGGTCATCGGTCAGATACACCACGATCTTCTCTCACATGAACAAACAACATAAACATGCAGTGACATGAATTCTCCAGAGAACCATTAATAAATAAACACCAGGTTTATGTCCTGAGCATCTCTCGTACCTCTCCCACACAGCCTTCCTTCTCCATGTACTTCTTGACGTGGAACCAGATTCGGCTCCTGGTCAGCAGGTTTCCTCCTGTGGCTTGCTCGAACTTCTCGTAGTTCCCGTACTTCTGCAGGGCCAGTTCCATGATGTGCACGGCCTGAAAGGTCCAGAAGAACCAAAATAAAAATGTGAAGAGAATAAATCTGAGAAGTTTAGAAGTTCCTTCTTACCTGTGTGAGGAAGCGGTCGGAGGCGTGGCCGTGCTTCTCCAGCACCTGAGCCGGCGCCGGGTTCCGGTATTTGAACTGCGGATTATACGTGAATCCTGACTCGAAGAACTTGGACTTCTCGCTCTCCACGTTGGCTGGTTTAATAGCCGTCAGGATGCACAGCTTCCTCCTGCCGTTCTCTGCATTCGTGCTTGCTTTGGCGAGACGTGGGAGTCTGAGGCGGGTTTGAAAAGCTGCGTCCGGTCTGAGGGCGGGGCGAGGACACAGGCCGATCGGACTGCCCAGGACGGACATGTTATTCCCCGGTGTGAAGGGTCTGAAGTCTTGAGAGGACCGGCTGTCTGATCCCATCAGCATGAGAAGTCTTGAGTCTTGGCGTGCCGGGGTGGAGACGAGGTCCTGGGTTCCTCTAAGCTGCCTGTAATGGTGAAGTTTGAGGTTCTGGCCTTCGTCCTCTTTCTTATCATAGCTGCTGGAGAACCGATTCCTCAGGACGTCTGAAGACCAGCGCTCCACACAGTCCTGACTTGAACTGACTGGCTTCTCCAGTCCACGCTTCTTAGCCGTGTCTGTCTCGGACCACTGGAGACGTTCTACAGAGGAATGTGACAGTAGATAATGTTGGTGTGCAATCTCAGCAGATAATGGAGTAAAATTAGCCGTCCTGAGGGTGAGAGGAACGGCTTTCCTGTCTCTGCTGATAACAAAGGTCACACTTGGTAATGTGCAACTTAGGCAAAGAGACAACTGTTCCATGTAGTTTTATTGGGTGTACTCAGACTATCCCTATTTATATGGGTGCCAAGACGTCTAAGGAAATAACATTACAGAAATTGTATTGCTGTATGTATTTTTTTTAACCAGGTAGCTTTTGTCACATTTTTTTCCAGTGTTCCAGTCAGAAGTGTCTGTAACTTTTGACTTGTAGCCCCAAAATGTTCCTATTTATGCAGCTGATCTGATTCTTCTCTGTGTAAAGAAATGGAATCATTAAATGTGCTAATCAGGTGAGGATGAGTCTCGTACTATCTGTTATTTCTCACTTTCCAGCAAACCCTGCTAACCAAAACTTTACCCAGTTAACTTTAAGTACGAGGGTTCTTTCAATGCCGTCAGCTAAAATTTTTTGGGTTGAGCTCGTAGCCACTGATGCGCCGCTGCTTTCACATCACATGAAAATCTTCTTCCTCTTAAAGCTTCTTTGAGCGAAATGCGGACTATAAGAGTCTCTCAGTCTCTCAGACATGACCGATTCCTCCTCCTCCACCCTCACCGCTTATAACCACAATATAAAAGAGAGGAAACTTTTAAACATCCCTCGTAGATCAGATTACAACAATCAATGTGAAGGTTGTGACTTTATTAAAGATAAAAACACTAAAACCTTCTCATTCAGAAAAGCCTAAGTAAGATTTGATTACACTGAACATACTTCAGCTTCAACTATCTCATAAAGTGCATTTATTTATTTACTGGCTCATTTCTTACTATCAAATCTCATCAAACTGCCATCAGGAATCTAAACCGATGAGCTTGAGCTTTGAGTTCATTACACTGAGGTTAATGTATTTGGACGGTGGAGAACAGAGTCAGTTTGAGGCCTCGAGGCTTCAAATTACCACCAAAATCACCACTGTGTTTCTGACACGAGCACTGGACCGAAATAACTGCTTCAGCATCACCAAACTACTCGTTATTATAATCATTACATCACATCAACTACATCACAGTTTAATAATCAATATTATAATAATATACAGTTACAGTATCATAATACAAACACTCACAAACCTGTTACCTTCAATTTACTACTTTTATATGAGGATTTTATTATACAATAATAAGTGGTAAATGTACATAATTCTTGGCAACAATAATGAAATGAAGACGCGGTGACACTTTCTGTGCTCTATTCTGAAAACCATTCTATATATATTATAAATGTACCTACATTCATTTATTTGGAACCTTTTTAAGCTTCTGTTTAATTTATCTGTGTTTAAAATGAACTAAAATAAAATAAACCCAGTATGAAAAAAATGTTTGTGCTTTTTTCTTTTCACTTTATTTGGTTTAATTTATCATGTTTAAAACGTATTGTACTAACTGATTTACTATTTTGTATCATATTTACACGATTGTTTATTGTTTTATTAGTTTTATGATTATCAATGTACACACTGTTTACTGAATACGCTTGTTCTTGTTTTATTTATTTATTTGTTTTGAAATATAATATTGTGTTTCTGATTTTCTTTATTACATTTAAACATCTTCACTAATTTCTTTGGGCACAGTGTAACAGTTCGATGTGCTTTTGTGTGGATTTTGACTAGAGCCCACTGTTCCATGTGCTTTTTAATGGGCAGAGTTAAACTTTATTTAATTATATGAGCACAGAGAAGTCAACAGCAAAAGCAGATAAGCTTAAAATAAATAAATAATAAAGTTACTACTACTACTGATAATATTAATACTAATAACAATAACAATAATAACGATAAAAATATTAATAATATTAATAATAATAATAATAATAGTAATAATAATAACAGTAATAATAATAATATTAATAATAACAGTAATAATAACAATAATAATAATAATAACAACAATAATAACAACAATAATAACAATAACAATAAAATAACAATAACAACAACAATAATAATAACAATAACAATAAAATAACAATAACAACAATAATAACACTAATAACAATAATAATAATAACAATAATAATAATAATAACAATAACAATAATAATAATAAGACTCACCGGTGATGTGTATGGACTCCAGCATTGCTGAACGTAAATAAGTTTATATTTCTGTTTATATCTTTATATTATTACACAAATAATCAGACAGTAGAGGTCAGTATAGATGACATGTTATAACTGTAAACTACATGTTTATGTAAGATGATATAAAATAGAGTAAATAATGAAATATTAATAGTTTTATATTCGCTCAGTCTGATCTGATCTCCGCTCGGTCTGCAAAGGAGCCGCGTCTTGTTGCCAGGCAACGTCACAGGAAATGACGTCATGTATACAAATCCAGTCAGTAAAATGAGACACTTAAAGACGAGACTAGATTTGCGTTTTATTTGACATTTTCAGCATTTAGCCGAAGCTTTTATCCAGAGCGACTTAGTTATGACTGAATATAGTTTATTTAAACAATTGAGGGTGAAGGACCTTGCTCAGGGGCCCAAGAGCGGTGGTGGAGGGGCTTGAAGCGGCAACCTTATGATTACTAGTCCAGTATCTTAACCACTAAACTAGCACTGTGTTTCATACAGAATATACACCTGCTAAAAAGAAATAATAGGAACAAAAAATGAACTAACGGCTTTACAAGAGTTGTAGGACACGTGTGCTAGTCTGCGCTTCTCTTCAGCCAGCATGGATGGCATGCATGACCTGGTACAGGACTAGTAATCGAAAGGTCGCTGGTTTGAGCCCCACCACTGCTAGGTTGCCACTGTTGGGCCCTTGAGCAAGGCCCTTAATCCTCAATTGCTTAGACAGTATACTGTAACAGTACTGTAAGTCACTTTGGATAAAAGCGTCTGCTAAATGCCAAAAATGTAAATGAGTGTGGGGGGTATTTATTAGGGTGAAGCTAGGGTGACCATATTCAGGTTTTTAAAGTCAACAACCATCCAGCTGTGTTACTGAACTTTAATAAATGTACAGCTGCTCTTTAACCCGGGCCTTTATGGTCAGATCATCTTATTTCTTCACATTCAGCGTTAAGCCCTAAACAATAACAACAACAAATTAAAAAACAGTTGTCACCTATAAATAAAAATCCCTTTATTTTTTTAGTTTCTTTGATGTATTGTACAATCTTATCAGCCGACTTATTATGAGTGTTTTTAACTTTAATTTGATTCATTTTAATTACTCGCTCGAGAATTTACAATACACAGAAAATGAGGAAAATAAAATAAAAACCAAATCAAAATTTTATAATCTTCAAAAAAGTCAAACAGAGAAAAATAAGCAACCAATTAACATATAAAGAAAAAGAATTAAAGCCAAAAACTAAAAAGTAAAGTAATTAAGACTTAGGTGGCTAGAAATTAAAAGTTTTACATGATTTAGTGACACCAGCGAGGTCTGGGAACACAGGGTGCCAATCCATCAAAGCTTCGCCCATTCCCCCATCAGACACGGTTCATCGTCGTCTGTGTAGACGTCTGCCTGGTCGACGGCACTTCTGAGATTCAAACCCAGATCTCAGAGTCAGTGGCCTAGCACGAGCTCCCAAACTCCAGAAAACACACAATAAGCTCTTTATACCAAGTAAGAGGCAGCAGGTTTTTGGTCCGTCAGGTCCGATATTTATTTATTACAAGAAAGTAAAAACAGGTGGTTTTACAATAAATCCAAATATTTCAGTGACTTTTTTTAAACAATAAATTCATCAGTCATGTGACCGTTAAAATAAAACAGATAAAACAGCCCAGCGCTGGCTAACCGCTGCTAAAACAAATCAGCTGACGTTTTCTCTACTCCCCCCGACGCTCAGCTCTCGAGACCAAGGTCCCAATTCTTCCGATTCTGAGGGGAGAGAGGAGATCAGACCGGTGTACACAGGTTCCACCTTCATCATCTTCAGGTCTTATGGAGTTCTACCCAACATCTGAGCGACTAGTCCATCTACTCGTAAGAAACTGGCTTGTTTTGTAGATCGAGCCCAACAGCCCATGATTCAGGCTGAACAACATTAAGATTCTAATAAAAACGTCCTGTAACGCCACACCCGGTCACCAAGATCTCGTCATCGGTACAGGCGGGTCACTCCATGCTCTCCGGGTCGGCCTGAGCCATGTAGGCGTCCAGCTCGGCGTCCAGGTGCCCCTTGGTTTTGGACATGTAGGCGTCTAACTGATTGTCCAGTTGCTCTCTGGTGACGGCGGAACGGCCCGCTCCTCTGCCCCTGCCACGGCCGCGCCCTCGTCCGACGAAACCGCCCCGACCTCGCAGACCGCCGCGTCCTGGAGGGGTGAAGAAAGCAAGTTCAGTGACCGAGCGGTGTAACGCACTAGTCCGGGGTTTTTCAAACATTTTGGACAAGCAACCCACATTTCGTCCATGACCCAGGCAACACATACAATGAACCTTACTCTTTCTGCTCTGTACAATCTGGTCCCACTGTGGATTACAAGATAAAACATAAAGGTTTATTTAATTATTTTTATTTTTCCTCTGCAACCCGGGGTTTGAAAAACATCTTCAGCTCTTGGTTTGAATCTCAGCTGTGCTACAGACATGTTACAGGTTCGGAACTGCTGCTGCAGTGGCGGCCTCTGCTGGTTGGTGGATCTCCAATTCACCTGACTGTGTGAGGAAACCGGAGCTTCCAGAGGAAACCCGCACAGACACGGGGAGAACATGCAAACTGCACACAGAAAGGACCTGGACCACTTCACCTGGGAATCGAACACAGGATCTTCTTGCTGTGAGGTGACTGTGCTACCCACCGAGCCACTGTGGATTGATAGGTAAAGCACAGAAATGCAAAAGGAAATCCCTAAACTGTTGAGGTCTAACATTCTTTACTTGGATTTACCCTGATACTACCCCTAGCGTCTACTAGTCGTAACCCCCGAGGTAACTATCATTTACGATTCCTCACCTCGGGCTCCGGGTGCTCCGCGCGCACCTCCTCGAGCGGTCATGACGGCTCCGCGCCCGGAGGCTCCTCCTCGCTGGCGCATTCCTCTCCGGATGCCCAAACGTCCCGGACCTCCACGCCCCCTCATCTGGCCTGCACACAGACACACCCCGAATTAACTCCAGCACCCTGAAAGCGCGAGACGGGAAACGAACGGCGCCGCTCGGCTGAAACGCCCACCTCTGAGTGCTAGTGCTCCTCTCATGACGCCCCCTCGACCTCGCCCTCTGAGGCCTCGCCCGGCTCCGCGCATCCCTCCCATCGGGAAGCCGCGACCCCCGGGTCCTCCGCGCATCAGGGGGCCGACGGGGCGGCCGAGCCGCGCCTGGATGTTGCTCTTCCCGAGTCGCTGCTTCAGACTCTGCGGAGAGGAGAGGAATCAGAACGGAGGAAGTACCAACGCAGCGTTAGGTTCGGAATGAGTGAACATCATAGGGTACCGTGCAACGGAATAAGAGGTGTCGGACGGATGGGCCATGAGAGCACCGGCGCATTCACACGAGAAGCGTATTGGCAGCATGGGCTTTCTCTGATTCAACCAGAAGGTGGATTGGCTGCTTCAAATAGCCACTGTAAGTCCTTCCTTCTCTGGATTGGTTCCATGCCCAAAGTCCAAGTGCCTCATTGCCAGGACCCACCGTGACACTGATCACTTTTGTTTCCAAAGAGCAAAACTACCAGGTCTTGCGACTTTCCCGATCATTCACTATATGGACAAAAGTATTGAGACACTGACCGTGAGCTTGTTGGGCACTTACACCGATCAGCCATAACATTAAAACCACCTCCTCGTTTCTACACTCACTGTCCATTTTATCACTTTGTAGTTCTACAATTACTGACTGTAGTCATCTGTTTCTCTACATGCTCAGGACCACCACAGAGCAGGTATTATTTAGCTGCTGGATGATGCTCAGCACTGCAGTGACACTGACATGGCGGTGGTGTGTTAGTGTGTGTTGTGCTGGTATGAGTGGATCAGACACAGCAGCGCTGCTGGAGTTTTTAAACACCTCACTGTCACTGCTGGACTGAGAATAGTCCACCAACCAAACGTATCCGGCCGACAGCGCCCCGTGGGCAGCGTCCTGTGACCACTGATGAAGGTCTAGAAGATGAGCGACTCAAACAGCAGCGATAGATGAGCGATCGTCTCTGACTTTACATCTGCAAGGTGGACCGACTGGGTAGGAGCGTCTAATAGAGTGGACAGTGAGTGGACACGGTGTTTAAACACTCCAGCAGCGCTGGTGTGTCTGATCCACTCATACCAGCACAACACACACTAACACACCACCACCATGTCAGTCAAATTGAAGAACAGGGTGAAAGGGGGCTAACAAAGCATGCAGAGAAACAGATGGACTACAGTCAGTAATTGTAGAACTACAAAGTGCTTCTATATGGTAAGTGGAGGTGGTTTTAACGTTATGGCCGAGTGTATTTCGAATCCCGTCCTCTTCTCTTTGAGCGCTTCTCATGTGAATGCACCTTCACTCTCCGCTGAACTGGTTTCCCCACCTGCTTGTGCTGCAGGGCCGCCTGCACGGACGGTCTGTTCTCCATCTGCTGGGCGAGACGTCTGTTCCTGGCGCTGGCCATGTGCTGCTGCTGCAGGTTCGCCCGGATGCTGACCGCCGCCGGCTGCTTGTTCTTCATCATGTTAGTGAATCTTGTGGGACACAAGCCAAAGGAGCAGGAGGAAAGAGATTGGGGAGGGGGGGGAGGAAGGAAGAGGAGGAGGAGGAGAGGGAAGGGGGGTAACGAGGAAAGGAGGTTTCCAAATCAAATCATTTCACACATCATGGGCTCAGGCACTGCTTTGATTACACTCTCTCTTTTTTTGAAGGCTTTCGACACCCCGGCGTGCATGTTCAGAATTTGACACAGGCCTAAAGGAGCTGTAGAGATAAAGAGAGAGAGAGAGGAAGCAGCACAGAGAAAGAAAGAACAAACCAAAGAGGAGAATGAGAAGCTTCGTGCCACTTACGGACCCCTGGTACCGGTTTAAAACGACACCGGTGAAGGCGGTCCAGGACTTAAGAGGGGTGTCTGGAAACCTGGCCACTTACAGCCCGGACCGTGACCTCGACTCCTCCTGCTGGAGGGACGTGAGGGAACCGCGTTATGGGGGTCGAGGGATGCGGGTCACGTCCAGGCATGGACCAGGCACCTTGTTTGTTAGGAGAGGAAGGAAGAGAAAGATGAGAAGAGGAGGAAAGTGCATCTAGGAAAGAGAGAGTCTGTTTGAGAGGGTAGAAACGTGCCCATCGTGTGCCCGCTCATCTATTCACCAGCATGTTCCAGAGGGCCATTCTGCAGGTAGCTTACCTCACTACGATTACTAATACCCTCTCAGATCAGGGTGTGTACTGCTCACACAAGACGGCCAGAACTTAATAAATAAATAGAGATATTTAAGATAAAAAATAAGATAAACGCCCAGTGAGCAGTACACACGCCGTGGGCGTTCTACCCGCGGTGCCAGGTCTGGTATCTCCTCTCCCAGACCTCCACAGAGCGCGGCTCGCCGCTCCGTGCTTTAAGAACCTCTGCATGATTGTATTTTCACCCCCCCGGGCTTGAGCTAATGCTGTCAGGATGCATGGAGCCTCACCGCTCGTTCAGCGACACCTTGGTGGTGCTTTTCAGCACGACTTTTTGGGACGAGGGGTTGCTCATGTTCTCTTCGCGCTCGCCTCTTGTCGTTCCTGTGGGAGGGGAAACGGGTCAGAAGAAGCATCATCAGCAAGTGGACGCTTTACGTTTGCTCTACGACATTTACATTCGCAGGCCTTGCTCAAGGGTCCAACAGCGGCAACCTGGAAGCGGTGGGGCTTGAACCAGCGACTTTTTGATTATTAGTCCAGCACCTTAACTAAATAAATAAATAAAGCTAGTTAAGATTAAAATGAGATAAATGCCCAGTGCCTGGCATTTGCAGTGGCATTGCCAGGCTGGCACTGTTGGGCCCTTGAGCAAAGTCTTTAACCCTTAATTGCTTAGGCAATATACTGTCACAATACTATACGTTGTTTTCAAAAAGGTCCGCTATGTGCTGAAAATGTACTTTAAGGCCATGACCGAGTAATAATGAGACATGTCTCATACATTAAAGCGTTTGTAAAATGTAATAAAAACAAGATTCCTTTTCATCAACTTGATTTTTTTTTTTAAAGATAAATCTCTTTACAATATTATGTACGGTAGATGGTAAAATACCCACATCGTGTGTGTGAGCTTGCTTGATAAATTATTTATTCAGTTTGGTGGATCTTTTTATACCCAATCGTGATCCCTGTGCATTCATCATTCTACTTAACATTTAAATAGCTAAAACCATAAATAAATGTATATTTTTAAAGTGTAACTTGATTATTGTTTACTTCTTATAAGTTTTTCACTATTTTTGCTTCTGTTGCAGGTGTCAAATTCTAATTTGATTATATTTACAAAATATATTTGATTAATGAAAACACTGCTTTTGTCATTTACATAAAGATTAAAAAAAAAAAGTACATTAACAAATCACAGATTCTTCTTTTTATTGTATTTTACAGCAAGTCCCAACTTTTCTGGAAATGAGTTTGTATTTACATTAAGGTCAAACTATGAATCAAACTTTCTTTTGTGAAAGAATAATGTACATCCATTGACCTTTTGTTATCTCATAGTTAATGGTTAGATATTAAAAGATGAAAATAGTCGAATTGAACCTCAGAATTTTAAAGTAAACAAAAGAATGCGCTGTGCGGAACACTGTGATGTGACTGCACCATGACAAATGCTTTCAGCTAAAGCTAATCCGCTTTCTTGGCCCTTTTCTTTGTCCAGTATAGAAATAAGAGACGTTACACAACATACTACAAAAACTTTAACATTTGAATAATAGATATTAAATACTTACTTTGCTGGAATGTGTGTAAATGTCGGTTATTACGCGCAGATTTATTAGCCGCCCGGCTAACACTTCAGCTAACCTGCTAACTGACTCAGCTGTTCTCTAAAAGCTCAAACGTCTTCTAAAGTACTTATATCTTCGTACCCCCCTCTTATTAAAAAATAAATAATCACCAGAAAACTGGCGATATTTTAAAATGTTTGATAAAAAATAACCCTGTCCTAAACCCTCCCTCACAAAATGGTTCTAACAGCTGCAGCGGAGCAAAATGGAGACCAGGCTCCACCCACGCTGGTTTTAACAAACTACTGACCAACAACTCCCGCCTACTGCACTCTTATTGGCTGGATGGTTTAACTCTCGAAGCATGATTGGATAATCCAGAAGTCAGTCACAACTCCTTTGCAACAAGTTACCTCTGTAAACAATCAATGTAGGTAGGGATTTATTTACAATAAAATAAAATACAATAATAATAATTAGTATTATTAATATTATTATTATTATTATTTAAAAAAAACCTACAACACTTTAAAAAAATATACAGAAAAGAAGAAATTAACATTTTAGTACTTATAATAACAAAATATAGAAAGCAACCGTCCTCTCAAAAACAGATAAACACAAGAAAATATGAGACATTATATAAAAGCAACACAGGGTAACACTACAAAAACAGCAATTAATGCAAACGAAGCAGAATGTATAAAAGTCTCACAGTAATAATAATCATAATAATAATATTATTAAATACAAAATATACCTTTTCATGAACATGTAAAAACTCAGTCAATTAAAAAAATGCATATACAAAACACATTGATGATGATGATAATAATAATGTGAGAGAAAAATGAGAGAAAAACTAGAAGTATTAGTACATAATGATAATAACAAACATTTATGCACTTTAGACAACATAAGCTGCTGCAGTTTTTTTTGTGCAATACTTTAAAATGTAAATACTTTTACTTGTACTTTTTTAGTTTCTTAGTTTATTCTATTTTTATACTTATCTTATTCATGTCACACACACCGAGGCCTGGGTAACTGTATTTCGTTCTATCATGTACGTGGTTGAATGACAGTAAAGCTGAGTCTGAGTCTGAACATGAAAAACATTTATAGCAATTATATAATATTATAATAGAATATAACACAAAAACTTCCACCTGAATCTTTTATAGTAATAATAATAATAATAATAATAATAATAATAATAACACTAATAAAAAATACTACTACTACTAACAATAATAATTACACATGCATTTCCAGGGTACAACTATTTTACTGGTCTTACTAAACGTTTTTATAAATATATTTATTTAAGTCATACTCTGTTCAATTCGATGTGCAATAAATTTTGTAATCCTGTGTAATACTTCTCATACTATGTGCAGTTCACTAAAACAATGCAATATACACTGATCAGCCATAACATTAAAACCACCTCCTTGTTTCTACACTCACTGTCCATTTTATCAGCTCCACTTACCATATAGAAGCACTTTGTAGTTCTACAATTACTGACTGTAGTCCATCTGCTTCTCTACATTCCTTTTTAACCTGTTTTTAAATACCGTGTGCACAACACACACTAACACACCAGCACCATGTCAGTGTCACTGCAGTGCTGAGAATGATCCACCACCTAAATAATACCTGCTCTGTGGGGGTCCTGACCATTGAAGAACAGGGTGAAAGGGGGCTAACAAAGCATGTAGAGAAACAGATGGACTACAGTCAGTAATTGTAGAACTACAAAGTGCTTATATGGTAAGTGGAGCTGATAAAATGGACAAGAAGGTGGTTTTAATGTTATGGCTGATCGGTGTATTACTTCTGAGTTTTTTTCAAAGACTGTGATTCTTTTGTAATTTGTATTTTTGTAATTTTTTATATATATTATTTCTATACAGTATATCTTTTATATATGTTTACATTTCTTACATTTCTTTTGTTAATATATGTATAAAACTTTTTATATCTGTATATTTTTAAAGCTGCTGTAACGTTACAAATTCCCCCCTGTAGGATAATAAAAGGCTATATTACCTCATCTTATCTTATATTATATATAGTTTTACACTTAATCCTGAGATGAGGTGGGATGTGTCGGAATGCGGGTGGGTAACAAACAAGCGGCTCCGGTCACGCATGAAATCTCGTGACTGAAGCATCGCGAGAGTTCGTGTGTTGAGGAAGATGGCAGCGCTGGCGGCGGTGGAGTCTCCATCAGGGAGCGATGTTCTGGCTGAAGGTTTGCTTGATCTGCTGAAACCTGCCGTGCAGCAGCTCGATCTTCATGTCTACTCAATCAGGTACATAAATCTAAATCTAAACCTCTGACCTGTGTGCTTCTGGGTTTCAGATAATCAGTCAGAACTGCTTACATGACAGGAGTGTGTCATATGATCGCGGTGACGTCACGAGGCTTCGTTTTTTTGGGTTTGTTATCAGACGGTTTGAGGAGCAAACTCTTTATTTCTGTTAAAAATAAAGAAATCAACAGACTATTTCCAGTATTTATCTGGTAAAATACATTACATAAGCTTTAATAACAGTTTTCAAGTGCAGAGCAGAAGGTGGTTTGGAAATGTTTCATTTTAATGACACTGTAAATAATTGATTAATGTTTCCTGGATTAATGGATAAAAAAAATCCTTAAAATCCCAAATAAATGTATTTTTTTATTCCAAGATTTATCTTTAATAAAGTGGGCTGTTTATTATAGCTTCCAAATAATCTCCCAATATGTCTCATTAACAACCTCTACTGGCATGGAACCTCATGGGAACCTCATTGTTTTGGAGGTCCTTTCATGAGGAAATACATTTAGGAGGAAGCAAAAGCGAGCATAAAACAGATACAGATGTTTATTATAACAAGATTTACCCAGGGAACTCTGTGGGCGCTCAAGTAGGCGCTTGGGCTACTGCTGGGATCCAGGATTCAAATCCCCAGCGGTGCTATAGACCGGTCAGGCTTGTACATACAAACATGATTGGTTGTGTCTGAGGGGGTGATTGTGATAGATTTTAAATGTTTTTGAGAAAATTCTATCCAAAATATTTAAATCTACTGACTGGTGGAGAATGCGGGCAGCTGTTGAACGAGGTGTGAACACTTTCAGGATGAGGAAGTAACAGAACGATCAAAGGGACAGTAAGAAGGTCCAGGGTGCGAACACATACGTATGATTACAATAGAACTCATGACTATAAAGTAGACTAAAAGATACAGAGAGACAGAATGAAGCCCTGTGATTGTGTGTTTGTTTATTAGGATTTTAACGTCATGTTTTACACTTCGGTTACATTCATGACAGGAACGGTAGTTACTCATTACACAAGGTTATATCCAACACAGTCATGGACAATTCACCTCACTTGCATGTCTTTGGACTGTGGGAGGAAACCGGAGCTCCCGGAGGAAACCCATGCGGACACGGGGAGAACGTGCAAACTCCACACAGAAAGGACCCGGACCGCCCCGCCTGGGGTCGAACCCAGGACCTGAAGCCCTGTGATAGACCGGCGTCCTGTCAGGGACTTCATAGTGCCCAGTAATTCTGATGAAATGGGTCCCACCGTGACCAGGATAAAGTGGTGATGAAACAGGGAAATGTAATCATTCAGTTTTGTATATAAAAAGCAAAACTTTACTTTAATTCGTAATTAAATTTGATTCACTTCTTTAGTATTTAAAAATAAGCGCAGGACTTGGTCTATGTTACCCAGTTGAGATAATCCTTGTGGTTTAACCTGTAATGATTTGATTATTTTTATCGCATGTAATCCTGCCTCGATTCTGACACTGATTTAATCCACACGTTTCACACATGATTAATATTGCGGTTTAACGTCCTCTGTGTTTCTGTGTACAGAGAGAGTCAGGTGGAGCTCCGGGAGCACATCGATAACCTGGCGACGGGTACGTGTGTCAGTACAGGCGTGATCAGAATCTTCCTGTACTGAATTCTCGGTGCTGAATCTAGATTCTGTGTTTCAGAGCTGTGCAGGATTAATGAACATCAGAAGGTCGCCCTGGACCTGGACCCTTACGTGAAGAAGCTGCTGAATGCCAGACGCAGAGTCGTCCTGGTCAACAACATCCTTCAGAATGCCCAGGTATATGGACACCTGACCCTGAGCTTATAGGACATTCTACACTGATCAGGCACCTCCTTGTTTCTACACTCACCGTCCATTTTATGAAGCACTCTGTAGTTCTACAATTACTGACTGTAGTCCATCTGCTTCTCTACATGCTTCAATGGTCAGGACCCCCACAGAGCAGGTATTATTTAGGTGGTGGATGATGCTCAGCACTGCAGTGACACTGACATGGTGGTGGTGTGTTAGTGTGTGTTGTGCTGGTATGAGTGGAGTTTTTAAACACCGTGTCCACTCACTGTCCACTCTATCAGACACTCCTACCTAGTCGGTCCACCTTGTAGATGTAAAGTCGGAGACGATCGCTCATCTATTGCTGCTGTTTGAGTCGCTCATCTTCTAGACCTTCATCAGTGGTCACAGGACTCTGCCCACGGGGCGCTGTTGGCTGGATATTTTTGATTGGTGGGTTATTCTCGGTCCAGCAGTGACAGTGAGGTGTTTAAAAACTCCAGCAGCGCTGCTGTGTCTGATCCACTCATACCAGCACAACACACACTAACACACCACCACCATGTCAGTGTCACTGCAGTGCTGAGAATCATCCACCACCTAAATAATACCTGCTCTGTGGTGGTCCTGTGGGGGTCCTGACCTTTGAAGCATGTAGAGAAACAGATGGACTACAGTCAGTAATTGTAGAACTACAAAGTGCTTCTATATGGTAAGTGGAGCTGATAACATGGACAGTGAGTGTAGAAACGAGGAGGTGGTTTTAATGTTATGGCTGATCGGTGTATGACCGTGGTGGTAATATACAGTCAGAAACGTTATGAAGACCCTCGTACTTGCAGTGAAGTGATTATTTGTATTTCGTATCTCGCGCAGGAACGTTTGAGGCGGTTGAACCATAACGTAGCGAAGGAGACGGCACGCCGAAAAACCATGCTGGAAACGTCGGGAGCGTTTTCCACTCGCTCTCCCAACAAACCCTGATGACCTGATGACCCCAAACATCACGTCAACCTACGGAGCTTTAAGAATGAACACTGTGCTGTAGTTCCAGTGACGTGCACCATCATCTATAGTGTATAGTAAAGCAGCCAAACGGAATGCTAACTGCTAACGAGTCCCAGCTAATAATTAAAATAATTTTAATAGTGGTTCTGATCTTTACTCCGAATGTAGCCGATAAGCTGATTCAGATTTGCTGGCATGTTTAGTGTATGTAAGTGTAAAATGACTACTTTAACTAGTCTAACTATACCGTTTATGTAAATAAACTGTGCTACCGGGCTGGTCGGGCGCTCTACAGACACACCACGCCACGTCTGAGCGAGAGAAGGTCGAATCGGGTTGCTTGTCTTGTTGTTCCTGCTGCAGCAGCGCCATCTGCTGTCTGGTCGAGACGTTTGCACCGATGGTGGAGGAACACTTGGGTGTAGCGTGCTCCTCTGGTTGGTGAGGCAGAGGTTAACTGGGTAAACTCCCATCACCTGAAGAAGCAAACATCAGCCTGCAGACGCCTTGGCTAAGCGAATACATGCGGGGTGGGCAGGGCGGGGGCGTGGCGCTTAAATTTGTATTTTAATTGACGTCTAGTGTTTCTGTTTTCCATTAGTTTGCAATAATTTACGTTGTCTTGTTGGCTGTAGATCTACAGATCAGAGCTGTGTTACTTGTAGCATGTCGCTAAAGTAGCACGCGGCTTCGTTTTCATTCATGATAAGTGTCGCATCTTGCTAAATAGCTAATCAGCTAGCTACGTGTTTAAATAAGTTATGCAGAACAGTTGACTCTTTTTTTGTTTGGTGAGTCTTTGTGAGGTCTCAAACCGTCACTGTTACTTGTTAGCATGAATTCTGATCAAAAAACACTCTAAATCTAGCATGTACGTAACGCTGTCGTGCTTTTAATTATTTGTCGCATGGTTCACGTGTAAATGTTTTGAGATTCTGAACGTGATTTATTTGCATGTAAACGGTTCTGATTTTATTAAAGGCGAGTATGTAAAGATCTTTAAGCCTCTTTGTTTAGCATATACATTAAGTATGTGGACGCCAGAGCACACACAGCGACTTCAGACTCGACTCGTGACTCGTTTCAAATGACTCGGACTCGACTCGTGACTCACAAAATATGACTCGTATACAACGAAAGTCAGAAACATGTGTTAACATCAGTTATGTGTGACAATTATATATATGACATCATTCTGATCGTGTCATTTTCTGCTCTCTAATAATAATAATAATAATAATAATAATAACGCTCCGGCGGTCTTAACCTGCAACACACACAATGTGTAAATGTTCCAGCCAGCTTCCGGCGTAGTGATGAAGCGTCGCTCCCTACTTAAAATGGTGGAATACCCTACGTAGTGCACTTCACAGTAATGTAATAATAATGTGAATGGAAAGTTCCTACAGAATCGGCGCTAAAGATTGAAAGAGCCGCTTTCTGAACCAATCAGAGCTTCTGATGACGTGGTAATGAAACGCTTGATCGGCTTTCTAACGACTTCCTGTTTTACTTCACGACCGGGAAAAGTTGTCTCCTAACAATCAAATGCAGCGTGACCCCCGTCTAGGTTCATTAGAATAGAATAGAATCTTTATTGTCACTATACACAAGTACAATGAAATTTCGAGTGGCATCTCTCCAATAGAGTAGCAGCAGTAGAAGAAGAAGAAAGACAGTAGTAGTAGTATTAATACAAGTAATTAAAATTATTTACACTCTAAAAGATAAAAAAAATAAAATCTTTGCTCTCTTGTAAAGTGAATTTACATTTTTGCTTTAAATATTAAATATTAACTGTGTGTGTGCAGATGCTGCATAGTTCGTGTGTGACCCGTAGTCCTGTGTTTGTGTGTGCTCAGTCTTTTCCAGTTCTGTGGTGTGTGATGGAGGCCACAGGGTAAGGTCCCCTAGTGGGCCCCGGGCACCTGGTTGAGAACCACTGATCTGACACTGTCTTGTTTGGGCCTCCTGGTTTGGATGCCCTTAGTACCAAGAGACGGTCCTGGTCTGGGAACAACTTAGATGTGCTGATAAAAACAAAAACATCCACGCGTACACAAATGCAAATGTAAATGTATTTTACGAACCAACAGGAACCGATGTGAGAAGTGAGAGCGTCTGTGAGCGAGCAGTGATATTTCAGCGATGTTCCTCACATCCTGTGTAAATAATACATGTTTTGTAATGGGAGAGGCGGGAGGGTGTTAGGGCGAGAGGGCAGTCGGCGCTGACCTCAGGTTTAGGGGATTTCTGATCAGGTTAAAGGTCGAGACAGAATAAGAATCCGTGCTGGACGTTGTTGTGAATATTCGGACGCTTTAACGATGACGGATTTCGTCCGGCTGTGTGGAACGTTAAACAGGGACGAGTCTCACAAACTAACGTTTACATGTACAGTCTAAGCAATTGAGGGTTAAGGGCCTTGCTCGAGGGTCCAACAGCAGCAACCTGGCAGTGGTGGGGCTTGAACCAGCGACCTTCTGATTACTAGTTCAGTACCTTAACCGCTAGGCTACGGCTTGCTTACATCATGTCGTCCTGCTGTTTTCAGCGAGCAATGTGAAGCTTTTTCACAAACAGTAGCACACCGGACAGGATGCCAGTCAATCGCTGGCATTTCTCAAGCTGTAAAGCTGAACTATGGCTATTTATATACTGCTTCTATTATTTTGTCCACCACCTGTATACAGTCTTTAGCTAGTCTGGGTTAATTGGCACAGGTTGGTACAAATTGGCACAGGTTGGTACAGGCTGGTACAGGTCAGCACAGGTCGGTACAGACCTGCACAGGTTGGCACAGGTTGGTACAGGTCAGCACAGACTGGACCGGGGAGTGATTATGTGGGGGTAATGATGGGCCGGTAGCACAGCTGGGGATTTGAACCCTGGGTATCAGGGGTAATGGGTTGGTCATATTTGGAACTCTATTAGTTGCTGCATTTCTCAAGCTGTAAAGCTGATCTATGGTTATTAATATACAGTTTCTATTATTTTGTCCACCACCTGTATACAGTGTTTAGCTAGTCTGGGTTAATTGGCATATGTTGGCACAGGTTGGCACAGGATGGCACAGGCTGGTAGGGACTCCGTGGACCGGGTAGTGATTATGTGGGGGTAATTAAGGGGGTACACAGTAATCTCAGCGGCGCCACCTTAAAACAAACCCACCGATGCGCGCCGCCGATGTGTCAATAAGGATGAAGACAGGACGCGCAGACCCCGAAATGCTGCGTCCTGATTGGTTCCGAGCGCGCCGTTCCTCCAGAGGCCGCTGCTTGCCGATTGGCTGGCGCCTGGCGAGACGCGCACCGGGTCCAGCCGCTTTTTTGTTGTGATGGTAGTGAGCGCGGAGCGGCGGAGCGGAGCGGCGGGCGCCGAGATGCGGCTGTAGCGGCTCGGATCAAAGCCTGAGCGGAGGTACCGGCTGGGTGGGAGGAGGAATTTTTGGGATCGATTTCGACCCCCACCGTGCTCCTGTGTGCGTGACCAGCCCGGCCTGATGTGTGAGTACTCACCCCTTGATGCACATTTTTTGGGAAGTGCGCACCTCTGAGGGAAGCAGGTGCGACTTTTAGCGCGCGCTCGTTTCGGTGCGCTCTTTTTTTCGGGGTGCGTTTCGGTACATTTCGCGTCACGTTACGCAACGCTGCATGAATCGATTATTCGGTTTATCGACGCACCGGTGCCCGCAGCGATGCCCGGTTTTCGTTTTGCTTGTTGCCCTCGCCTCGATGACGTCACGTGACCATAGAAGGCGCGGCCGCCTTGGCATCACGCGACTGAACCCCACGGTGCCCGGTGCGTGCCCCTGCCATGGCATGACCGGGTTGCCAGAACTACTTTCTTCTCCTTAGCTCCGGTTGCTGTTCGAAGTTTGGCATGTTCTTCTAATGTCGGTTCCTCGGGGTAGTCCGCTTTGCCCCCACACCCCAACATGCACGAGGCTGGTCAGGCTGCCCTTACTTAGCCTAAGATGTATGTAAGTATGATGCGATTGACTGGCATCAGTGTTTACACGATAGGCTCTGGACTCACTGCAGACCTGACCAGGATAGTGTGGGTGCCGCACAGCAACACGGGTCCCGTGAACTTGGGTTCGAACCCTGCTAAGTGGTCAGATAGAGAATCAAAACTTCTGGGCACCTGGGCACGATTCCATCCCATGTGGGTTTCCTATGAGCCCATGCAGAAGGTGGATTGGCAGCTCTGAACTGCCACTGGTTGTGTGTAAGGGAGTGAATGTGTGTGTGTGTGTGTGTGTGTATAAGTAAGTGAATGTGTGTGTGTGTGTGTGTGTGTATAAGCAAGTGAATGTGTGTGTGTGTGTGTATAAGCGAGTGAATGTGTGTGTGTGTGTGTGTGTGTGTATAAGCAAGTAAATGTGTGTGTGTGTGTGTGTGTGTAAGCAAGTAAATGTGTGTGTGTGTATAAGCAAGTAAATGTGTGTGTGTGTGTGTAAGCAAGTAAATGTGTGTGTGTGTGTGTGTGTGTAAGCAAGTAAATGTGTGTGTGTGTATAAGCAAGTAAATGTGTGTGTGTGTGTGTAAGCAAGTAAATGTGTGTGTGTGTGTGTGTGTGTGTAAGCAAGTAAATGTGTGTGTGTGTGTGTAAGCAAGTAAATGTGTGTGTGTGTGTGTATGTGTGTATAAGCGAGTGAATGTGTGTGTGTGTGTGTAAGCAAGTGAATGTGTGTGTGTGTGTGTGTAAGCAAGTGAATGTGTGTGTGTGTGTGTGTGTGTTGCTCTGTGGTAGACTGGCATAATGGGCAGAATGTGATTCTGCCCTGCATTCACTGTTTTTTGATCATGCTGGATGCACTGTGACCCTGACCAGGTAAAAGTCTGAGGACACATGGGCATTTAAAGCTATAACAGTCCCCACTCCTCTGGAGAAGGCTTTCCATAAGATTTTGGACTGTGTCTGTGGGGAATTGTGCCCTTCAGTTGACGGAGCTTTTGTGAGGTCAGGCGCTGATGTTGGACGAGAAGGCCTGACTCAAGGTCAGCGTTCCGATTCATCCCAAAGGTGATCAGCAGACCGCTGGAGTTCCTCCGAACTTAAACTTCATGGACTTCGTTTTGTTCACAGCAGTACAGTCACGCTGGAACAGGAACGGGCCTTCCCCAAACTGTCGGCACAGATCTGAAAGCAATTAAGAGGGGCGTCCACAAACTTTTGGACATGCTGCGTGTCCACACCCTAAAAACCACGGCCTTGCTTTGAAGTTCTGACATGAAAGGAATTTATTTGTAGAATTTAAAAATCTTACAGCTTTGATGTTTCTTTATGATTCTTTAGCTCCTTCATCCTGGTCAGGGCCAAAGTGGGTCCGGTGTCACCTGATCAAGGGCACAGATCCGTCACAGAGCAACACACACTTACATCTCGGACTCACGCGGATGTTAGGAGAACATGCCAAACTTCCACAGACGGTGACCAGATCCGAGGAAGACCCTCGTGGCTTTCCCTTTAGGTACTCTCAAAATGATGCGGAAGGTGGATTTGCCGCTCTAAGCAAATGTATTAGTGGCACACTGTCCAGGTGTAATCCCGCCCTGTGCCTACCTGAGTACCCGAGTGGCACCTGACCCACCACGGCCCTGATCAGGATGAGTCTGTTAGTGAGTATGAATGAATGAGCCGCTCATATCATTGACTTGATACGGTCTGCGTCCCCACTTCATAGGACAAACACTTATGGTCAAAATTATATGGACACCCCTCAGGTATGTGAAATGAAGTGTATATGATTCAGAAGTTTGGGGAAGGCCCTTTCCTCCTCCAGCATGAGAGAGTATACTGTCCAAGCAATTGAGGGTTAAGGGCCTCGCTCAAGGGCCCAACAGTGGCAACCTGGCAGTGGTGGGGCTTGAACCAGCGACCTTTCAATTACTAGTTCGGTACCTCAACCACGCATCACTGAATAAATGCTCTTATCCACACCTTATCCAGGTAATTAAAGGATTAAGGGCCTTGCTTAGGGGCCCAACAGCACTGAACTGAGCTCTTCGTCAGAGCGTCCACATACTTCTGACCAGGCGTTGCATTCGGACGGTCCGTCTTTGCATCACTCGCCGTGGAAACAGAATCTCCTCTCAGCATCGCGCAGACGCTCGGTTAGCCGCAGTGAACATGATGCAAGAACGCGGTAATACCCCAGCGCTCGCTCGAGGCGAGAGGGGTGCAGCGCGTACCAACCGAAACCCGTTCTGCGCCCCGCACCGATCACACCTCCGCAAAAAGAGAAGCGGCTTGATTTCCTGTTGTTATTAAAAAAATGCGTCCAGTTTGTTCTGCGTGGCTGTGCCAACCCACGACTGCAGAGATCTGAGGATACAGGGTTCGAATCTCAGCGGTGCTATCGACAGGTCCGGCGTCTGCACGGAGGGGGGTGGAGCGGCCGAACCCGCCAGGCTATTAGAAGGTGCGCTCGTCGGTGCAGGTCCCAAACCTGGGTTGCGCCAGAGTAAAAACGGTGCCAATTCTGGTCCAGACGTGACCACGCCTAAAAAAATACCGTATTATGTATCTGATACCACACAGAAGCCGCACCGCGCACGGAGAGTCGTGCTATGACCTCGCATGACAGCAGAGGTCGCTATTGCACAGACGCAATGAAACCCAGTCGGCCTCCATCCCTCAGGCACAGCAAATTGTGCCTGATTGGACACCCGGTCAGGTCGAAGGCACAGCCAGTGATACGAATTTGTTGTGAGATCCTAATCTCCAGATGTGCCTGGAATGTGCTGTCGGCCGGCTGAAGCCCTGTGATGGATTGGCACCGAGTCCAGGGTGCTCCTGCCCTGCGCCCAGTGTTTCCCATTAAAACCGGGCCCTTGACCTCAACCGGTTTCTTGACCTTCTTGAAATCTTCAGTTTTGGGGACTTTGGGGTCTGATCCTCGCCTCCAGACACCGTCTTTTTCACCAACTGCTTCATCCTGGTCAGGGTCACAGTGGGTCTAGAGTTACACACCAGGAACACACGCTCACATAGCTGAGATTAGACCGTTTTTTGGGAGGGGGGCTGAAACCCACCCGCTGACGTTTCGATCCCGTGACCTTCAGTCGGAGACCCAGAAATCGAATCAAGGGTTTCAGATTCAACTGTTCTTCAGGTCGGTGTCGCCATTTCTGCACCCTCGAAGCGCCAAAAAGTGGCTATGAAGCGACTACCATTATTTTGCTTGGGTGCTGCAGAGATACATGGGTCCTACAGACTTGAGTTTGATTCTCGCCTCCGGTATGGGTTTATTCTGCCTCTGGTGTGTAAGATCTATCTTCAAAAGTTTAGGGAAGGCCCTTTCCTCTTCCGGGATGACAGTGGCCCTGTGTACAAATTCGACGAGCGTGTTGTGAGGGTACAGTGGCGCTTCTGGCCCTGTGTGCTTGACCCCTGTGTCACATTTATACCTCAGTGAAACAGCAAGTCATGGAGGGCTGATTAAGATCTCCCAAACACACATGTTCTGTATGTAAAGTGTATAAACTGTATGTATAAACCCCCCACCCCCACCCCTGTACCCATCCTTTTCCCCGGGCAGCAGGATGTCGGTGAATCCCCCCAGCAGTAACGACGCCTGCCTGAGCATCGTGCACAGCCTCATGTGCCACAGGCAGGGTGGTGAGAACGAGGGATTCGCCAAGAGAGCCATCGAGAGCCTGGTCAAGAAGCTGAAGGAGAAGAAGGATGAGCTGGACTCGCTCATCACCGCCATCACCACCAACGGCGTCCATCCCAGCAAGTGCGTCACCATCCAGAGGACGCTGGACGGGCGACTGCAGGTGAGTTTGGCAAGTTTAACGGGAAATCTGGGTCTGTTACAGCAACGCCTTCATATGGTGGTTTGATCATGCTGATCTGGAGGTCTGAAGGTTTGGGGTGGATCTGATCTGGAGGTCTGAAGGTTTGGGGTGGATCTGATCTGGAGGTCTGAAGGTTTGGGGTGGATCTGATCTGATCTGGAGGTTTGGGGTAGATCTGATCTGGAGGTCTGAAGGTTTGGGGTGGATTTGATCTGGAGGTCTGAAGGTTTGGGGTGGATCTGATCTGGAGGTCTGAAGGTTTGGGGTGGATCTGATCTGAAGGTTTGGAGTGGATCTGATCTGGAGGTCTGAAGGTTTGGGGTGAATCTGATCTGGAGGTCTGAAGGTTTGGGGTGAATCTGATCTGGAGGTCTGAAGGTTTGGGGTGGATCTGATCTGGAGGTCTGAAGGTTTGGGGTGGATCTGATCTGGAGGTCTGAAAGTTTGGGGTAGATCTGATCTGGAGGTCTGAAGGTTTGGGGTGGATCTGATCTGGAGGTCTGAAGGTTTAGGGTGGATCTGATCTGGAGGTCTGAAAGTTTGGGGTGGATCTGATCTGGAGGTCTGAAGGTTTGGGGTGGATCTGATCTGGAGGTCTGAAAGTTTGGGGTGGATCTGATCTGGAGGTCTGAAGGTTTGGGGTGGATCTGATCTGGAGGTTTGGGGTAGATCTGATCTGGAGGTTTGGGGTCTGATCTGGAGGTCTGAAGGTTTGGGGTGGATCTGATCTGGAGGTTTGGGGTCTGGTCTGGAGGTCTGAAGGTTTGGGGTGGATCTGATCTGGAGGTTTGGGGTGGATCTGATCTGGAGGTTTGGGGTCTGATCTGGAGGTCTGAAGGTTTGGGGTGGATCTGATCTGATCTGGAGGTCTGAAGGTTTGGGGTGGATCTGATCTGGAGGTCTGAAGATTTGGGGTGGATCTGATCTGGAGGTTTGAGGTCTGATCTGGAGGTCTGAAGGTTTGGGGTAGATCTGATCTGGAGGTTTGGGGTGGATCTGATCTGGAGGTCTAAAGGTTTGAGATGGATCTGATCTGATCTGGAGGTCTGGAGGTTTGGGGTGGATCTGATCTGGAGGTCTGAAGGTTTGTGGTGGATCTGATCTGATCTGGAGGTCTGAAGGTTTGGGGTAGATCTGATCTGGAGGTCTGAAGGTTTGGGGTGGATCTGATCTGATCTGGAGGTCTGAAGGTTTGGGATGGATCTGATCTGATCTGGAGGTCTGGAGGTTTGGGGTGGATCTGATCTGATCTGGAGGTTTGGGGTGGATCTGATCTGGAGGTCTGAAGGTTTGGGGTGGATCTGATCTGATCTGGTTGAACTAGCTGAACCGTGCCCGCTGCCAGCCGTCGGTGGTTTTGAGGAACTCGCCCGTACCTATTAAGTCTCCGGTATCCCTTGCCAACCGTGTCCATGGCAACAAGGTGATTTATAGCAGAACTGTGCCACGATTACATCTGATTAAGAAGTTCGACGTCCGGCTTGATTATGTCGGGATCACGCGTCCAGGGAAAGAGAACGATGGAGGAGGGGGGCGTGAGGGGTGAAGGTGGTGAGGGGCGCTTTGGGTCCACTTGTTCCACTAATGATAAAATTGCCAATTGGCATACAGTGGCATTCCTGCCTTGCTAGGTTCGGAGTGAGATCTCTGAGCTCCTGATGTTCCTCCTCTCAACCCGACAGTTTACCACGCATGATTCTGTGTGTGTGTGTGTGTGTGTGTGTGTAGGTGGCCGGGCGTAAAGGCTTCCCTCACGTGATCTACGCCCGCCTGTGGCGCTGGCCGGACCTGCACAAGAACGAGCTCAAGCACGTCAAGTTCTGCCAGTTCGCCTTCGATCTGAAATACGACAACGTGTGCGTGAACCCGTATCACTACGAGAGAGTGGTGTCACCCGGCATCGGTAAGTCACCATCGCTAACACTCACGTGATCTTCGCCCAGCGGGTAGCGCCCAGCAAAAAGTTCAGGTTCATGCGCCATATGCGGTGCCATCTGTTTGAATGGGCATTCCACAGACGCTGTCCCAGCTGTGGCAACAGTGACACCTACAGGCTGGTTGAGGTGTTGACGTGATGACGAACATCACTTTATGATTCTGAATCACTCTCACATGATTCGGAATCACTCTCACTTTCTCACTTTATGATTTGGAATCACTCTCACTTTCTAACTTTAAGATTCTGAATCACTCTCACTTTATGATTCTGAATCACTCTTACTTTATGATTCTGAATCACTCTCACTTTATGATTCTGAATCATTCTCACTTTCTAACTTTATGATTCTGAATCATTCTCACTTTCTCACTTTATGATTCTGAATCACTCTCACTTTCTCACTTTATGATTCGGAATCACTCTCACTTTCTAACTTTAACATTCTGAATCACTCTCACTTTATGATTCTGAATCACTCTCACTTTATGATTCTGAATCATTCTCACTTTCTAACTTTATGATTCTGAATCATTCTCACTTTCTAACTTTATGATTCTGAATCATTCTCACTTTCTAACTTTATGATTCTGAATCATTCTCACTTTCTAACTTTATGATTCGGAATCACTCTCACTTTCTCACTTTATGATTCGGAATCACTCTCACTTTCTCACTTTATGATTCTGAATCACTCTCACTTTCTCACTTTATGATTCGGAATCACTCTCACTTTCTAACTTTAACATTCTGAATCACTCTCACTTTATGATTCTGAATCACTCTCACTTTATGATTCTGAATCACTCTCACTTTCTCACTTTATGATACTTTATGTCGTCCAGTGAGTTCAGGGTCTCCCTGTAGGTACCATCACCTCGCATAGCGTCTTATGTGCCAGCCAGGTTCATGCGCCATCTGCAGTGCCATCTGCCTGGATGGGCATTTCACAGACGCTATCTTTGCTGTAGCAACAGTGACACCTACAGGCTGGTTGAGGTGCTGACGTGAGCATGACGTGCTCCTTAGCTGCACTGATTTAGAATAGATGGCCAAAAGTAAGTGGACACCTGGCTGTTAGCTGTTTGGACATCCCATTCCAAAACTGTGGACAGTAGTATAGCTCCCCTAGTGGTTATAACAGCTGGTTATAAGCAGTCGATACACCTGCCTGTGAATTACTAGTGATGTGAATAAATGAACTGATTGTATGTCGTGTATTTTAGTTTAATATAAATTATTAATATAATTATTTCTCTCTTTTCTCTCTTAAGTTGGTCTGAGCCTCCAGAACACAGGTGAGTCTACGCTATAAACGGCGGGCTGGTCTAACATGTGCACGCCACTTAGTTTCTATGGTAACACGTCTATTATATTCTGCCCTGCAGCTCCGCCCGGCCGGCTGATCAAAGAGGAGTACACGCACGACTGCGTTCAGATGGACATTCCTCCTCCCTGTTTACTTCCTCAGGCTGACCACCAGGGGGCGATGAAGCTTCCCCCTCCGGATCACTACACACAACCGCTACCGCCGCTACAGATGCCCCCGGAGGCGGCACGGTGCCCCCCGCCAACGCCCCTCTACCCCAACATGCCACTTTCTCCACCGGGTACTTTCACTTTATGATTCTGAATCACTCTGACTTTCTCACTTTGATTCTGAATCAATTTTTCTTTATGATTCTAAATCACTCTCACTTTCTCACTATATGATTCTGAGTCACTCTCACTTTCTAACTTTATGATTCTGAATCACTCTCGCTATATGATTCTGAATCACTCACTTTCTCATTCTGAATCACTCTCACTTTCTTACTTTATGATTCTGAATCACTCTCACTATATGATTCTGAATCACTCACTTTCTCATTCTGAATCACTCTCACTTTCTTACTTTATGCTTCTGAATCACTTTAATTTCATGACTCTGAATCACTCTCACTTTCTCACTTCATGATTCTGAATCACTCTCACTTTCTAACTTTATGATTCTGAATCACTCTCACTATATGATTCTGAATCACTCACTTTCTCATTCTGAATCACTCTCACTTTCTTACTTTATGCTTCTGAATCACTTTAATTTCATGACTCTGAATCGCTCTCACTTTCTCACTATATGATTCTGAATCACTCTCACTTTCTTACTTTATGATTCTGAATCACTCTCACTTTCTCACTTTGATTCTGAATCACTCTCACTTTTTAACTTTATGATTCTGAATCACTCTCACTTTCTAACTTTATGATTCTGAATCACGCTCACTTTCTTACTTTATGGTTCTGAATCACTTTAATTTCATGATTCTGAATCACTCTCACTTTCTCACTTTATGATTCTGAATCACTCTCACTTTCTCACTATATGATTCTGAATCACTCTCACTTTCTTACCTTATGATTCTGAATCACTCTCACTTTATGATTCTGAATCCCTTTGTATTGTTCTCTGCAGCGTCCAGCTCGATGATGCCCATGCAGGGGGGTCATGGTGAGGGTCTCCTGCAAATCGCATCCCCTCAGGCTCAGGTCATGACCCAGACTCCTCCCCCGACCACGCCCCCACAGGCCCCGCCCACTCAGAACGGCTACGGCGGCTCTAAACACGCCCAGGCCCCGGGTTCCATCCACAGTGAGTAAGCTCCCGTTACAGGGAAACATTCGATTACGGCGGTACATTGGATCGCATCTCAATCCCTCGGACCACTTTGAATGTTTCAGCTACCTGGACGGGCAGCAGTACGGCGTCTTACACGCCCGTCGGACCCCAGCAGACCAGCCGCGCCCACCAGCCTCCCCTCCACCACCTGCACTACTGTAAGTACCGATCGTACTGTAAGAGAGGTTGCTGGTTCGAGTCCCACCACAGGCAGCCTGCTAATGCTGTGTGTTTGTGTGTTGTTCTGATGTTCAGGGTCTCAGCATCACAGTTCCTCACCGTTTCCTCCTCCGGTCTCCAACCATCCAGGTAATGCAGGAACATATAGATCTCATATAGATTCATTCATTCAATGTGTGTTTGACCACCGGTTCATCCTGGTCAGGGTCGCAGTGGGTCGCCAGTACACACACACACT
Organism: Trichomycterus rosablanca; assembly: GCF_030014385.1. NCBI lineage: Eukaryota > Metazoa > Chordata > Actinopteri > Siluriformes > Trichomycteridae > Trichomycterus > Trichomycterus rosablanca. Next base: position 1,306,394 of record NC_085989.1, on the reverse strand, counting down.
CGCACACACACACTTGGGCAGATTTTAGTAGCTCTATTTATTTTAACTGCATGTCTTAGGACTGTGGGAGGAGACCGGAGTCCCCGGAGGAAACCCACACACAGGAGAACATGCCAAATTTCACAAAGAAAGGACCCTAGGGGATCAAAACCAGTACCTTCTTGCTGTGAGACCCCTTCTAATAATTGAATTTATGTGTTTCAGCCACAACAGTTGCTAACAGGTGTAATAAATCAGTCATATAAAGGAAATAATAGGCTTCCAACTCTAAACCAACAGTTTAGGGAAGGCCCTTTACTGTTCCAGCTCAGTTTAAATAAACTCCTGTGTCCTGCCACACTCAACAGATCTGGAATAAGCCAGAACGTCAACTGAGGCTTTCAGTGTCCAGCCGTTGTAGTCGTGTTTGTTTAATCAGCTTGAACACTTTAGTTTTACTGTCGTATGAAGTTCTTGATCCTGTAGATCTCTCTCTCAACATGTTCATGACGTTTGGGATCCACAGGGCCGGAGTTCTGGTGCTCCATCTCCTACTTCGAGATGGACGTTCAGGTCGGGGAGATGTTTAAGGTGTTGTCCAGCTGCCCCGTGGTGACGGTGGACGGCTACGTGGATCCATCCGGAGGAGACCGCTTCTGTCTCGGCCAGCTCAGCAACGTCCATCGTACGGAGGCCAGCGAGAGGGCCAGGTCTGTGAGCCGTCCACCGGCGTTCAGGAGGCTCCTCGATCCCCATCGGATTTTAACGTGCCGTTTTGTTTGTGGTGTGTCAGGCTGCACATAGGTAAAGGCGTGCAGCTGGAGTGTCGGGGCGAGGGCGACGTGTGGATGCGATGCCTGAGCGACCACGCCGTCTTCGTCCAGAGTTACTACCTGGACCGGGAGGCGGGGCGGGCACCGGGCGACGCCGTCCACAAGATCTACCCCGGAGCATACATCAAGGTCAGTGCAGCTGTCCAGAAATATCCAGCGGTGCATCAAGCTGTCGAGTTTGAATCTCAACCTGGCCTGGTGTCCTGACAGGCACAAATGGCACAACTGTGACCTCTGCTGGTTGGTCGAGGTGCCTGCACCAATACAAAAAGGTCATTTAATAAAGGCTTAGCGTGATAACCCACCCCTGGCAGGTGGAAAAAATGGCCTGCGTGATAGTGTCAGCTCTCCTGATCTAGTGCACGGGTGGCGCTTTGGCAAGGGGATTGCAACAGGAATTGGAAAATGACCCAAAAATGCATTGTTGTCATTTGGGCATACCCAATTCCCCTGTGCATTTCAGGGGAAGGGACACAGGGTAGCACACGCCTCCTGTAACACGCCCAAATCCGTCTCCCAGTGATATCCAGTGGTGTAGCAGCAGGCAGCTGTGGAGTTTGAATCTCAACCCAGCCTGGCATCCTGACAGGCACAAATGGCACAACTGTGACCTCTGCTGGTTGGTCGAGGCGCCTACACCAGTACAACAGGGTCAATTTGGCATACCCAGTTCCCCTGTGCATTTCAGAGGAAGGGCAACAGGGTAGCACTTTGCCTTCCAGACGTCTTACAGAGTTTCAACGTGTACAGAATACCTGACGATGCCACTAGGAGTCGCTGTTGCAGCTCCCTGTTATGGTGTGTGTGTGTGTGTGTAGGTGTTCGACCTGCGTCAGTGCCACCGGCAGATGCAGCAGCAGGCAGCGACGGCTCAGGCGGCGGCTGCGGCTCAGGCGGCCGCCGTAGCGGGGAACATCCCGGGTCCGGGAAGCGTGGGGGGCATCGCACCCGCCATCAGTAAGCACGCACTTCACTTCACACGCTGGCAGCTCGCTGTACGGTTATTATCCGGATGTATACGGACGCGCGTCTTCCTGTTCGCTTCGCCCCGCAGGTCTGGCGGCGGCGGCGGGGATCGGCGTGGACGACCTGCGCCGGCTGTGCATCCTGCGCCTGAGCTTCGTGAAGGGCTGGGGGCCGGATTACCCCCGGCACAGCATCACGCACACCCCCTGCTGGGTGGAGGTGCATCTGCACCGCGCCCTGCAGCTGCTGGACGAGGTCCTGCACACCATGCCGCTGGCGGATCCCGGACCGTCTAACTGAGAGCGGGAGGAGGAACCTCATACACACACACACACACACACACACACACACACACACACAGGGTAACACGCGCCTCCTGACACACACACACACATATGCAGAGCTGTGAAAAAGTATTCAACCCCCTGAACATTTCAAATATGCACTCTATAGCCCAAAGTATGTGGACACCTCTCGTAAAGATTAAGTTGAGTTCCGTTCAGAGGTCTGTTCTTAACCCTAATGAACACTCTTGGGATGAATTGGAATGCCGACTGTGAGCCAGGCCCTCTGATCCCCATCCAGCAGTGCCCAAAGTATGTGGACACCCCTCGTAATAATAAGGTATTATAGCCACACCCATTGCTAACAGGTCCAAATTGTCCCTGGATCGCAATGGTTTGATTGAGTTCTGGGCCTGTTCATAACCATAGTGAACACTCCTGGGATGAATTGGAATGCCGACTGTGAGCCAGGCCTTCTGATCCCCATCCGTTTACATTTACATTTTCGACATTTAGCGGACGCTTTTATCCAAAGCGACTTACAGTACTGTGACAGTGTACTGTCTAAGCAATTGAGGGTTAAGGGCCTTGGGGTGGGGCTTGAACCAGACCCCTTTCGATTTCTAGTCCTGTACCTCAAACGCTAGGCTACAACTGCCTATCCAGCATCGGCTGAGCTTAGAAGGCTATGAGCTAAGACTGTTATAGCTGCAAAAGAAAGCAAACTCTATATTACCAGCCGTGGTTTTTATATGTGATGCTTAACAATCTCATGGCCGAGTGTCTACATACTTTTGGCCATGTGGTGAATGTTGGGGGTTGAATACTTTTTCACAGCCCTGTGATCTACACGGGCGGGGTCAGTGGGGACACATGAGATGTTACTGTTCATCCATATGCAAGTCAGGCGAGATGCTGTATGTACAAACAGCGGCGTGAAAAAGTATCCCCCCCCCCCCCCCCCCCCCCCCCCCCGTCTGATTCCTCTATTTGCATAAGAGTCACACTGAATGATTCATTAATTGATTCATGAACTGATTAATTCGTTTATTGTCTGTTTCATCCTGGTCAGGGTCACGGTGGGTCTGATTCATTGGGCGAAAGGTAGGAAACACCCCAGACAGGCTAGTCCATTACAGGACACACACACACACACACACACACACACTTCAATGATCTGGAATCATTTAGTTCACAGTGATGCAGTAGGTAGCTTTGCTGCTTCCCTTCTTCACAACAGAAAGGTTCGATTCTTTCTGTGTGGTTTGCATGTTCTCCCTGTGTCTGTGTGCGTTTCCTCCGGGTGCTCCGGTTTCCTCCCACAGTCCAAAAACATGCAGTCAGGTTAACTAGAGATACTAGAAATTAAACTAAGTGTGTGTGTGTGTGTGTGTGTGTGTGCACTGTGATGGACTGGCGACCTGTCCGAAGTGTTTCCTACCTTTAGCTCAATGAACGGACCCACTGCAACCCTGACCAGGCTAAAGCAGTGGCAAAACAGACATTGAATGAATCACTGAATCAACCAGTGAATCAATTAATCAATTAATGAATCATTCAGTGTGACAGTTATGCAAATAGGGGGGATCAGAAAGGGGGGCGGCGCAAATACTTTTTCACACCGCTGTCGTAATGACATTGCAAACCAGGGTTACGTTCAGGGAAACGACTGCACACACACACACACACACGTATGCACACTGTTAAATTATAGTAATAATACACACACACACACACATATTTATAATAATAATAATAATAATACAGATTTGCAATATTGAGAGAGAATAAATACATTTTATGACCACACATTTACCTCCTACAGTCCTGGATACACTTCTGATTGACATGTGCGCTATATCGCCAAAAGTATGTGGACGCCCTCCTAATAATGAAGTTCAGGTGTTTCAGACACACCCGCTACTAACAAGTCTATTATATTTAATCAGTTTTATTAAGTTGCTTATATATTTACATTTTCTGCATTATACTGCCTAAGCAATTAAGGGTTAAGGGCCTCCCTCAAGGGCCCAACAGTGACAACCTGGCAGTGGTGGGGCTTGAACCAGCGACCGTTCGATTACTAGTCCAGTACTTTAACTGCAAGGCTACACCTGCCCTACACCTGCCTTATATGCTTCCCAACTTTGTAGCAACAGTTTAGGGAAGGCCCGCTCCTGCTCCAGTATGATCACACCCCTGTACAAGGTCGAAGCGATCTCCATATGCTATATACGTGGTGTGTTAAGTTCTGTGTCGAAAAACTTCAGGGTTCTGCTCAAAGGTCTGTTCTTAACCCCAATGAACCCTCTTAAGAGGAATTGGAATGCCGATTGTGAGCCAGGCCTTCTGATCCCCATCCAGCCGTGCCCAAAGTATGTGGACACCCCAGTAACGTTTAAGTTAAGGTGTTTTAGCCACACCCACTGCTAACACAATGGTTTAAGTTCTGTGCCGAAAAACTCCAGGGTTCTGCTCAGAGGTGTGTTCTTAACCCCAATGGGGTGAATTAGAATCCTGGGATGAATTAGAATGCCGACAGCTGCAGAAATCATTCAAATTGAAGTCAGTAAGTTTTACAATATAAACGCTGTAAGGCTGTAAGTATGCGGACACCTAACCGTGAGCTTTTTGGACACAGCGTTCCAAAACTATGAGCTTTTTTGCAGCCACAACAGTCTCCACTGTTCTGAGATAACTTAACATAGAAGTTTGAGGGCACCCATGTGGCGCAGCGGGATATTCCACTAGCACACCAGCACTGAGTTTCTGAACTCCTCTGTGCTGTCATTGGTCGGCTGGGCGCCATCTGGCGGGCATAATTGGCAGTGCCTGCAGCAGATACTAATTGGCCACCGTATCTGCAGGGTGGGGGCCGGACTATGTGTGGGTGGGTGGGTCTTCATACGCTGTGTAAGGACCCTGATTGGAGGAAGAGACGCCCGTGCAGAATGCAGGGGCGAGAAGAGGAGGGCTGTACACGTTTCGGAAGAGGCGTGTACAGTGACGTGCTCTCCTCGGATGCAATCTGGTATCTCTCAGCAGCGGAAGACAAAAACTGAGTCGCTAAATTGGGAGGAAAATGGGGAGAAAATGCATTTTAAAAAAGATAGAAGTTTGGATTGTGTCTGTAGGAATTTGTGTCCGTTCGGTCAAACGAGCACTTGTGAAGCCAGAGCTACGTCCCACTGTGGTTCCTCCAGAGCAACATCAAGTCATGCTGGAGCATCAGGAGCGGGAACAAGCCTTCCCCAAACTGTTGCTGAGTCGGAAAGCGGGTCACTTCTAAATCTAAATCATACGTTGAATTCTGTCGACAGTGGATGTGGGTGAAACAGGTGACGCCAGTCATTATGAGGGCGATCCGCATACTTTCAGCCATATAGCGACATCAGCAGTGACGTCAGACACAACGTACGCGCTACCTACACGCAGGTGAACACGTGGACGCTCACGGAGCGCGGCGGCGCCCGCCGGGCGTTCCTCACCCTCAGAGGAAAACCACAGGAAACTCCAGTAGCTCCAGATCGGCCCTCCGGATCAGAACTCCTGCCGTCTACAGTGAGCGAATCCAGCGTAGCCTTCAAGCTCATTCGTTTTCAGACCAAAAAATACATAAATAAATAAACAGGACGTGGATAATCGTAGCTTTAACGTGGTAGAGAATTCCGTCTCGGTGTTCATGGTGCCGCATCTCGTCGTACGTAGGAGCGAATCGTTCGCCATGTGGTGTCACACCAAAGCCTCAGAATACCTCATCATGAACTTACGGTGGATCCACGTGGTTAGACGCCGGAATATGATTGTTTGCTGACGTCTGTACTCACACCTCACGCTTCAACCAAATCAGTTCTGGGCTTTGCTTCACACACACACACACATACACGCACACGGAACAGTGACGCGCCCTACTTTCAGGTTTCTAAACGGAAAACGATGGCTGCAACGGACAGATGCAACATTCCTGGATCACGCTGGCTCAGGTCACATGGACTCCAAGCCTTTATATACAGGATTATACCTACACAGCTTTTAGCGTTTAGCCTCTCGTCTCCTCGCTTAGCGCTTTCAGAACTTGAATTTACCTGCTTGTGTGTGAGTGCGCTAGTGCTTGGGATGCGGATTCAGCATTTAAACAAGAACTTAAACTCTTAAAGTTACACTTTCACCCCACTTGTTGCTTATCGGCAGGACTGTCGGGCGCTCGGGTGACTGAAGGACGACCAAATCTGTCTGGTCGAGGTTGCCGACACGAGCGGTGGAGGAATACTTGAGTGTAGCGTGTTCCTCCTTGTGTATTACGGGTCAAAAATATACATACAGCGACTACAGTGATTCTTTCAATAGTGTAGAAAGTTCTCAAACATCTTTTCTAACTTCTCTGTACCAATATAAACAGCGCTGGTTTGACCACATATATTAAAAAGTATGTGAAAAGTAAAGAAGCGGACGTAGGATGCCAAACATGTCTCTGCCGAACATGCCCTGCCGATCGGGCACATTTGGGGTAAAGTGTGACATACAACCATCCCAAAGGCAGCGGACGCGCCCGCTTTCTTCTGTGCTGTTTGTGATGCTTTTTATTTTCACGCCGAGCTCGAATTCGCGAGTCCATTCAGCTTTTTTGCTTTACCTTGTACATAATATTTTACACAAACAGATATTTAGTGTATCAGCGGTGATTGTTCACATCTAGTATGAAACAGAACTAGAATAGATTCGTTTTGCTGCTCCGTGCAACAAGACTTGATATTATTCAGCGGAGGATCTTTGTTTCAGCTTTAAACCGGGTGAAAACCGTCCGGTGTATGTAGGATTAATCGTAACACCCATCTGTAGTCCGGCTAGTCAGTTTATTCTGGAATATATCGATGTTCGGGTGTATCTGAGACCAGAGGATTAATTTCGTGGCTTCGTGGCTCACGCTTTAGAAAAGATTTCTGTGGATCGGTAACATGACAATCACTGAAGCGGAACCTGGAAAATCTGAAGCATTCCACGTGTTTCTAATAAATATTTATCAGTATTTAATCAGCTGTGAAATGTGGACTCTTTTATTGATATTGTAATTCGGTTGATTTTCTTGTTGAACGACGTTCTGTATGTTTCACTGTATACCAAAATTAAGTAAAATAAATTTTTGATACAAATATGATGTGATTTTAATTGTTACTTCACGATTTTTATTGCATTTCAGTATTTTTTGGGCACCACGTGTAGAGCACGTTTTGTTCCACATGCTAAACACGCACTTCTCCGACTGGCCTTTAGGAGGCGCTAATGAGCCGTGCGTCGTTTTAAATACTCTATACGATGGCATTTAGCAGACGCTTTTATCTAGTTGTGACCGATGCATTGCAATATCGATACACTGATCGCTAAGGGCCTTGATCAGGTGCCCAACATTGGCAGCTTGGCAGAGGTGGGACTTGAACGAGCAACCTTCTGAGCCACTAAGCGACCACTGCAGCACTGCGACCCATACAACTGGTACATCATAAGTGCATCATAGTGATGTTCTTTAGTACTAATTAGCACCACCCATTAATTTCCACCAACCACCTCATCCTGGTCAGGGTCTGGGTGGGTCTGGTGCCACCCGGAAAGACACACTCACACATTCACTTAATTCATGGCAGGGAGAACATGACAAACTACCCACCGAATTCGGGTCAGATCAGGTCAGGTGGATTTGATTCTCGATTCTGGTAAATGTCTGTGAAGAGTTTTGCATGTCAAGGTGGATTGACGGCTCTAAAATTGCCAGTAGGTGTTCCTGAGTCTTGTCAAGGAGGGACCCTGACCAGGATGAAGTGGTTGGTGAAGGGGGGGTGGTGGTGTCCAGGTATTAATCCCCCCTGTGATTCGAACCATGTTTATAGATATAAGTATCTACACAGGGGGGCTTGATTGGAAGATGGTGGCTTGATTTTCACAGACCTTCTCGTGCTGTGGGTCCCGGTGTGCCCTTGTGCCACATTTGCACTCCCTGTAGGTCACTGTGTATTAGGATTTTTGCATGTTCTCCCACTGACCTCGCTTGTCGTATAATGGACGCTCAGATTTACATTTTCAGCATTTAGCAGACACTTTTAACCAAAGCGACTTACAGTTGAGACTGTGTCTATTGCAAGCAATTAAGGGTTAAGGGCCTTGCTCAAGGGCCCAACAGTGGCAACCTTGCAAATGTTGGGCTTGAACCAGTGACCTTCCAGTTACTAGTCCTGTACTTTAAGCACTGAACTACCACTGAACACTTCTCACAAACAATCAGCAGTGGATTAGCGAGTAAAAAATGCACCTAAGTGCAAGCGTGTGATTGAATGAATGGAAGAGTGTGTTCCTGGGAGGCCCCGGACCTACAGCAACCCCGACCAGGATGAGGCGATCAAAACAGATTGGATGTGGTAGAACATTAGCGCATGCGCAGTACAGCTCGGGCTTGCCGGTGACGTGATTGCTGCGCGCTCCCGTCAGGCCTGCGCGTGTTTGAGCAGCGCTCGGGTGGAGAAGGCGCGCTCTCGGCGCGGGAGTGCGCACAGCCCGGAGAATCCATCCATCCATCCCGAATCCTCATCATTCACGGACATGAAATAACCAGCGGACCCGTTTCTACTTTTATTTTATACACTTTATTTATTTTAAGGGTTTTTAAAGGCACTGCGGGGTTCAACATGGCCGAGGTGACCAGCCTGAGTCCCACCTACGGTGAGTCCCAATTCATGTTTTCATCTCAGGCTGCTGATGCTGATGCTGCGATTCACGGATTCACAACATCATGCTGTTTATTTCATCATTTCAGTTCAGCTTTATTCAGAGGGTTCCAGAAATACACGGGGGGTCTGATCATTATAATCAGATTTTACTCGAGTACTGAATGTTCCAGAGATTTCTCTTTGTGCTGCTTAAATACTGAAAATACAGCAATAACTGTAATAATAATAATAATAATAATAACAATAATAATAATAACAGTGTCAGTAACAACAGTAATGATAATAATAATAAATAATTACAGTAATAGCGAGAACGATAATAATAAAAAATAGAAATGCTATGAATAATAATACTGGTAAATCCAATGATAATAATTATAGTATCAGTCATAATTATAATAATAAATTCAACAACTACAATAATAACAGTAATTGTGACAGTAACAATAGTAATAATAATGAACAATAATGATAATAATAATGAGAACGACAGTAATAAAAAATAGTGGTGATATAAATAATAATAGTAATAATAATAGTACTACAATAGTAGTTCTAACAATAATAATAATAATATTAATACTGTAATAATAAGTGGGGTGTAGTGAATGTGGTACACATGGTACCATCCTGTTCAATCATTCTGCATCTGATCTAATCCTGTAATCAGACACTCCCTGCCCTAGTCATTTCCTAAACTCTCTAATAATTCACATTAACTCTACAGATGAGATTCTATTGATTTTATTTCATTAAGCTGCTACTGAAGCCGCACTGTGTGCTTCTAAAGGGCTGGACCGACGACGTCATTGTCCGTTCCTGTCTGATACTCATAACAACAACAACAGTAATAATATTAATAATAATAATAATAGTACATTTTATTTTCGATACACTTATTATATAGAAATATGTTCAATACAAATTAAAAAACATTTCATTTTAATATCATTGATTCTGGTCAGGGTCTCAGTGGGGGAAACACTGGGTTACCAGGAATCGCAAAGCTAAGGTCATAATGTCAGTAATGAAGTGGGTCAGAGTCCTAAAAGTTCACTTAAATACCTGCAGTCGTTCTGAGTAGCCGAACGGGGTTTTATTTACTGCAGTATAATTGTACAGTACATTTATCATATTTACCCCAGTGATGGTGAGCAGTAACAGTTCTATACAGAGCTCACCGTACACTGCGGCTTTTATAAAAACACTTACTGCTTACGGGTGTAAATTAATTCCTAATGATTTATAATTTTACTGTGATCAAGTGTCGGAAAAGAATTTCATCAAGTGCTGAAATCACAGAACTCAGATCACTTTTAATAGACTCACTAATAAGATCAACTGATGGAGGAAGGGATGGAAAAATAACAAACAAATAAATGGATGGATTGATGGAGGGGTTGATGTTTGAAATGATGGATGTATAGATGGATGGATTGATGGATAGATGGATAGATGGATAGATTGATGGATAGATGGAGAGATGGATAGATGGATGGATGGATAGATGGATGGACGAAGGGGTTAATGTTTGAAATGATGGATGTATAGATGGATAGATGGATGGATTGATTGATAGATGAGTGGATGGATGGATTGATGGATGGATGGATGGATGGACGGAGGGGTTGATGTTTGAAATGATGGCTGTATAGATGGATTGATGGATGGATGGATGGATTGATGGATAGATGGATGGATTGATAGATGGATGGATTGATGGATGGATGGATGGATTGATAGATGGATGGATAGATGGATGGATGGATGGATGGCTAGATTAATAAATAGATAAATTGGTATGTTTATGGATTGATGGATGCTAATTAGATGAATAAATAATGAATTAAAAAGTCTATAAATTTATGGATGGATTATTGAAATCTGAAGTTTAGGTGAATGGATGGATGAATATATAAATGAATGCATGAACTTTGTTATGTATGAGTAGATGGATGGAGGCATTACATTTCATATGTACGTTTAGATAAATGACTATGAATGCATGGATGGATGGATAGATGGATTGATAAATGGTTGGATTGATGGAGGGGTTGATGTTTGAAATGATGGATGGATGGATTGATAGATGAATAGATGGATGATGGATGGATTGTTGGCTAAATGGACAAATAAATGGATGAATTGATAGACTAATGGATGGATAGATCCATTAAATTTGATCTGCAACTTTAGATAAACAAATGACTGGTTAAACTATTGGATTGATTAATGAAATTTGAAGTTTAGATAAATGATTGACTGGATGAATGGATGGACGGACGGACAGACGGACAGACGGATGGATATATACATGATTGTATGTAATGGATGAACGGATGGATGGACGTGTATATAAGTTGGTTGGTCAGCAGGTAATAATAATGTTATATAATTCATGTATTTATGTAAATGTAGTATTGAAGGATCCGTCAGTATGATGGCGTGGGTGAGACTGTGGGACGATGATGCGTTTCCTGTCGGACGTTCGTTATTGTGAGCAGATCTATATTGTGATTTACAGCAGACGCCTCTGTGTGGGAGTTTCATGGAGGAAGATTTTACCCACCAGTCCTGAGATCCTTCTTAGTCTAAACATGTTCACAGATTTGATATTCTCTCAGTCACAGAGCTGATTCAGTTCAGCCTTCCAAACAAAGAGGCACTTGGTCACCGAGACACAGTCACATGGCGTGTGGAATTGAGTGGAATTAATTTGTCCTGACGTGTTTACAGAACCATCTAGTCTGTGAATTGTTCCCCCGTTAACGCTGACGGGATAAAAAATCTCATTAGGTGTTCCTCTGATTGAGTTTAGCTCTTAACTCACGGCACATGATGAGCATGACACCGAGAGATTGGATATGTCTCAACCAGCAGGCCTCATTCCATCTAATCAAATCATACCGAGATGAATCAGGAGCCCCTTCAGCCCTGATGCTCTACAGCCAGCGTATTGATTTTGACCTGGAATGACTTTGACCTTGCAGGAGACGCGATGTTTGTTGGCGGACGTGCAGCAGCAGAAGCTTCTGAAGGACAGAACATCAGAACGTCTGAGGGACAGAACGTCTGAGGGACAGAACGTCTGAGGCTGCCGTCAGAACATCAGAACGTCTGAGGCTCAATGTAACATGTGTTCTCCATCAGGAGACGCTCAGGGCGTGGCCTCGGCTTTAGTCGATTCAGGAGAATTTACGGCAGTGTAGTTTAATGTAGTTATGATGATTAATGATATCCTGCAAACAAGTGGATGAACGGGTGGATGAACGGGTGGATAAACGGGTGGATGAATGGGTGGATGATTGGGTGGATGATTGGGTGGATGATTGGGTGGATGAACGGGTGGATGAGTAGATAAATGAGATGGTTGGTGAATAAATTGGTGGGTAATGGGATTTAAACCAAATGCATGGGTTAATGAATGAGTCTGTGCATGTGTCATGGATGGATGGATGGATGGATGATGGATGGATGGATGGATGAATGATGGATGGATGGATGGATGATGGATGGATGGATGATGGATGGATGGATGAATGAATGATGGCTAGATGAATGATGGATGGATGGATGGATGAATGATGGATGGATGGATGGATGATGGATGGATGGATGAATGAATGATGGCTAGATGAATGATGGATGGATGGATGGATGAATGATGGATGGATGGATGGATGATGGATGGATGGATGATGGATGGATGGATGAATGAATGATGGCTAGATGAATGATGGATGGATGGATGGATGAATGATGGATGGATGGATGGATGATGGATGGATGGATGATGGATGGATGGATGAATGAATGATGGCTAGATGAATGATGGATGGATGGACGAATGATGGATGGATGATGGATGGATGATGGATGGATGGATGATGGATGGATGGATGGATGATGGATGGATTGATGATGGATGGATGGATGGATGAATGATGGATGGATGATGGATGGATGATGGATGGATGGATGGATGGATGATGGATGGATGGATGGATGGATGATGGATGGATGATGGATGGATGATGGATGGATGGATGATGGATGGATTGATGATGGATGATGGATGTTGACCATGAGTGTGTTGGACATTCTAAAACTTCAACTCGCAGGATTTTGACACAGGAGTGTGTCTGTAGGAATTTGTACCCGACAGGTCAAAATAGCATTTATCTAAAGAGAAACCCTGGCTTAAAATGGACATTCCAATTCATCCCAGTACAGTTACTGTGGTGATTATTTTCATTTTTATTGTTTTAATTTGGGACGTCCAGCCAGCTCACGATCAGGTGTCCACATACTTGTGTCCGTATGCACTTTGTGACGGCCACGCCCGTTCCTTTAAGCCTGACTGGCACAGAGAAGCATGGAGCAACGTTTATTTATAATGAAAAATACAGCCGTGATTAAAGAAGTGGCACCGGTGGCACGCGGTGCCCAGATCCCTTCAGAATAATAGCCCGGCCTGTCGTGTCCTTCCTCGCCGGCTCCTTGTACGGAGAGTTTACGACACGTCCAGTTCCCATCAGCTCAGCGGGCCGAGGATGAGAGCAGAATTTCAATCAGCTCGGCCGGCGTGACCACAATCGTCCCGCTGTTACCCGCCGAGGGTCGAGCGCCGAGAGAGAGGAGAGAGGGAACGCCAACCAGAGCGCTTCAGGAAAACATTCTGCCTGGTCTGGGTCCCGGTGGGTACGGCGTCACCCAGAAACTGTAAACGCAAAGCGGGAATACACACTGTACGTGTTGGTGTGTGTGTTTGGGGGGGAATTAAATTCATCACGGAGCAACACACACACTCACTGGCAGGAAACCAGAGTGGATGACCGGAGGCTCGGATCGAACCCAAGTTCCCGGGTCCCATGTTATCGTGCGGCACCGTCTCTACCAACTTGATTCGAAACCTTTAGTCCGTCTCGGTCTCATATTCTCATATTTATTCATTCTTTCAGTCACCTTGACTAGTCAATTTATCCTGATCAGGGTCGTGGTGGGTCCAGCACCATGTCGAAACACTAGGTGCCAAGCCGGACTGCACCCTGTGCCAGTCCGTCTCTGGGCACCACCCACTCACCCGTGCTTAAGGAATTTGGAGCCGATCCACTCGGACTGCAAAAGTATGTGGACGCCTGTTTCAAGAGTGCAATCAGGGGTACAAAAAAAGCAGATCGGAAGGTTGTCGGTTTGAGCCCCATCTCTTCCAAGTTGTCACTGTTGGACCCCTTGTTCTCAGTGACTTGGCTTGTACTCAATGCTGTGGATGGAGAAAATGGAGAACATGCTAAATGTCTACCATAATAAAGGCTGTCTGGTTTGATGACTAGGCGGTGCTATCAACCTCTCCGGGTGCCCAAACAGGAACTGGCTGTGCCTGACGGAGGAGCAGGGAGAATTTCCAGTGCCCATATAAATAGGGATAGTTTGACTGCACCCATTAAAAGCAGCCTAGTGGTTAAGCTGCGGGACTAGTAAGCAGAAGGTCGCTGGTTCAAACCCCACCACTGCCAGATTGCTGTTGGGCCCTTCATGAAGGCCCCTTGTCCTCAAATGCTTGGCTTGTATTCTATGCTGTGGATGTATTTGCATTCTTACTGGAGCCTTTACAAGGGAAAATAGCGAATGGAGAACATGCTAAATGCCTGCCAGAATAAAAGCTGTCTGGTCTGATGACCATGTGGTGCTACCAACCTCTCCGGGTGCCCAAACAGGACTGGCTGTGCCTGAGGGAGGAGGGGGGAGAATTTCCGGTGCCCATATAAATAGGGATAGTTTGACTGCACCCATTAAAAATAGCCTGGCGGTTAAGCTACTGGACTGGTAATCAGAAGGTCGCTGGTTCAAACCCCACCACTGCCAGGTTAGGGTTGCGCTGTTGGGCCCTTGAGCAAGGCCCTTAACCCTCAATTGCTTAGACTGTATACTGTAAATGTAAGTACGTGGAACAGTGGGCATCGGCCAGGGTCTGGAGAAGAGCCATTAATTTTGATGAATTTAATTAAACGTGTGTTTTCTCTCTCTCTGTCTGTCTGTCTCTCTGTCTGTCTGTCTGACAGAGGTGTCGCCGGTGCTGGCGGGGTTCCTCGGGGCGGGTGTTCTGGTCGTCACGGTGACGGTCGGCGTGTTCCTGTGGACGTTCTGCCAGCGTCAGTACCGGCGCGTGTCGTTCAAGCTGAACAGCGGCCCGTTCGACTCGCCCACCGACCCGCCGCTGAAGTTCATCCACATGCTGAAGGGCATCAGCATCTACCCCGAGAGCCTCAGCAACGCCAACAAGATCATCCGCGTGGGCCGGAGGTCGTCCTCCTGGCAACGGGGTCACGAGTGCGACCCGGAGGGCCACGCCCATCTGCAGATGAACCACTTGGTGCCTCCGAAGCTGGAGCGGGCGCTGCCCATCCGTGCCAATTACTGCTGTTCGGAGAGCGGCGGGAGCAGCGGCGGCGGGAGCGAGTCCTCCAGTAAGACGCCGACGCCCTTCGGCCTGGACACGCCCTCTCTGGGCAGCCTCGATCTCGCCGTCGACTACAACTTGACCAAGAAGGCGCTGGTGGTGACGATCGTGGGCGCGCGAGGCCTCCCCGCCGTCAACGAGCAGACGGGCACGTCGGACCCCTACGTGAAGATGAGCGTCCTGCCCGAGAAGAAGCACCACGTGAAGACCCGCGTGATGAGGAACACGCTGGAGCCGGCGTTCGACGAGACCTTCACCTTCTACGGCGTGGCGTTCAGCTCGCTAGCCGAGCTCACGCTGCACTTCCTGGTGCTGAGCTTCGACCGCTTCGCCCGCGACGACGTGATCGGGGAGGCGCTGGTGCCGCTGGCGGGCGTGGAGCTGAGCGCGGGCAGAGTGCACATCAGCCAGCAGATCAGCAGGAGAAACGTTCAGGTACGGACCGAACCGCGCCTCGGTTAGCTTAGCATGTGCTTGCTTGTTAGGCTGTTAGTCTGTTCTGGTTTGTAGCAAAGCATTGAGGGGCACGTTAGCATGTTAGCAGGTTGCAGGGTGTTAATTAGCCTTAATTAGCTTAGATCTTAGTTTGGGATGATAGCTTTTTATGTTTTTAGCATTAGCATGTTGCAGGTTGTTCTTCCTGAACTGCTTGTAGATGTATTTGGGTGGCGATTGTTTACGTTTAGCTTGTAGCATTTAGTGTGCTGTTTGATTGGCTTACAACAGTATAGCGGTTTATTCACTGTGTTGTAGCATTGTTGTTTATTTCTGACACAAAGAATGCTTAGCATGCGCTGGTTTAGTTTAGCCTGGAGCTCTGTAGGTTACCCTGCTAAATGCTAATGCTAAACGTTATTTTGAATCTTGTAGCTTAGCATAACGTGCTGTATATCGGCCGCTGGTCTGCTGGGTGGGAAAGTACGGGACTAAAAAGTGGGTGTGGTCTTCGACTCTGTGTCAGGACCCTGGTTAATAGCCCGAGGCGTCTGTACAGAAGTGGAGGAGCGTGGAGTGCGTGACTCTACCTGTGCGTTACTCTACCTGTGCGTGACTCTACCTGTGCGTGACTCTACCTGTGCGGGACCGACCTCACACGCCGATCCACCAAAGTACGGGCGAATAAGAAGGGTTCACCACTGGGGTCTCCAGCAGAGGAAGAGGAACTGGCTACGACTAAACTGGGAGCCGTATTACCGGGGCGGCTGTGTGTCGGGTGCGAGTGTGTATCGATCGAGGGTTCATCAGAGCATTAAAGCTGTGAGGGAGAGGAAGGGCGTGTCCGTCAACGTCCATAAACGTCTATTATCTGCATTTAGAGGAAACGCGAGACTCCATCCGGAGAAGCAGCACTTATATCAGCAGTCATTACACACACACACACACACGCATGGACCAGGCACCAGCGCATTTATTACTGGGTACCGCATCCTTATTTCTCACACAAATGTGGTGGTAATACAGAGTAACTAGAGATGAGAACACGGGTAATTCTCACCATCTTTTCATCCTGTTTATGCATTTTCCCCTTTTCTCGCAATTTAGTCATACCCAATTACCCAGTTATATCTCTTATTGTCTTATTCTATCCTATCTCATCTTGTCTTATCTTTTCTTTTCTTATCCTATATTGTCTTATCCTATTTTCTCTTGTCTTACTATATCCTATCCTATCTTGTCCTATCCTCTCTTATCTTATCTTACCTTGTCTTATCCTATCTTTTCTTATCTCATCCTATCTTACCTTGTCTTTTCTTATCTCATCTTATCTTATCCTATCCTATTTTACCTTGTCTTATTCTATCCTGTCCTATCTTATCTTATCTTGTCTTGTCTTGTCTTGTCTTGTCTTGTCCTATTTTATCTTATCTTTTCATATCTCATCTCATCTTACCTTGTCTTATCATATCTTACCTTGTGTTATCGTTTCGGTTCACACAGAGAGATCTGTATAGCGTACAGAGAGTCACGCACTGCTCTCCGTTATTCACCATCTCCGTGCAGCGCCTCGAGTGGCCAGCAGAGGCCGCGGCTGCAGCATCGACGAGTGTAGTGAAATTCAAACATGTACAAGCGGTTCCAGCAAGGAGGGTGGAACAGTGGGTGCAGGATAAAGACACTTGGTATAAGGAGTGCAAAACTTGGACTCCTGAGCAACGGGAAAAGTAATTCGATTCAAGGGAGTCTAAGGATGCTTTTAACCCACAGTGTCCTCTGCCAACCACAGGGGTCGAGCGTAAGAGCGTTGCATTATTTGCAATGCATTATGGGAGCAGTAGTTTATTTCCACACTAAAGATGCACTGCATAGTCAGAGGCTCACTTCATTTGAACGTTTTCGTTACCTTTGGATCTGAATCTCACTTAAAATGGTGGAATACCCTACGTAGTGCACTTCACAGGAACAACCGGGGTGAATGGAATGCTCCTACAGAATCGGCGCTAATGATTGAAAGACGCTTTCTGAACCAATCAGAGCTTCTGATTGTAATTGTTAGTAAGAAATGCTGTTATTTGCATTTATTCAGTTTGCGTCACACAGATGACGTGGTAATGAAACGCTTGATCGTCTTTCTAACGACTTCCTGTTTTACTTCACGACCGGGAAAAGTTTGGAGGTTTTTAATTATAAGCACATTTACAAAATAACGGATTCTGTTCCTAATGGGACGCACGCTTATAAATGTAATAGCGTCTGGAAGAACAGAAGCTAAGGTAAGCAGCGGTTATGATTGTTTTTGCCGTGTTTGGGATTTTGGCCGCTGTGCCGTGATTTATCGAGCGCTTTTGTTCTGTAATGAAAACAAAACGTATCAGTTGAAGCTTTTAACTGGAACCTTCTTGTTACAGAAATTACATTCATTTACACAATGAGGAGGAAAGTAAAGACACGAAGTAAAACGGCTAAATACACTCGCTAATCTGTTGTTGTTTTTATCTGAACTTACAGATTATTTCTTTATTTCTACGTTACATTTACAATATATGTTCTGTGTTTATTATACTCGTATTTTGTGACTTGTGAACGTCTCTGCGTCACACACGGTTGCCCGTACGTGGTTCTGCTCTCCGTGAGATTGAAGAAATAAACAGTGATGCGAGTCCTGGCGTGATGCTCTTACGTAACAAGCGTGGGTTTATAGAGGGATTAACCGTCATCCTGCGGCATCATGGGAGATTAGCCGCGTTCTCTAGTAAAACCGGCGCATCAGGGAGGATGTGGTCGTTAATCCCGCCATCTGTAGCATCATCAGGTCTAAGATTTCAGACGTACTTAAGAAAGCCTCAGACTTTATGCACTCACAGTATGTGGACAAAACACAATATGCTCAAAAGTATGTGAACACCCGATCATTAACCTCCTCGTCGCCTCTTGATTCGGACAGTGTTTTATGCCCCTTTGCGTGAAACGTACGTTACGTGTTACCCTGTGATGTGTGATAAAAGGTCATGTGATCACCTGTTGCTGACCGGGCGTGGTCCTTTGTTTCTGTCCCCCCGCTGCAGTGTGGACGACGCGGTGAGCTCCTGGTGTCTCTGTCCTACCATCCCGCCACCCACAGGCTCAACGTGGTGGTACTGAAAGCCAAACATCTTCCCACCATGGACATCACCAGCCTGCCGGGCAGTAAGTCTCCTTTATGTTTTACACTGTGTTGCCAAAAGTATGTGGACATCTCTGCTATTTATCCAGCTCAAGTCCTTTCTTAAAATCATGCCTATTAAACGATTAAACGATCAAATGAAATGAAATGTCAGCCATGATCCGAGTCTCCCATTTATTATGGGCACAAATTTCCACAAGCATACTCCAAAATCCTGTGGAAATCCATTCCGGAATAGTTGAGGCTGCTGTACCATGGTGCTTATGGGTTTAAAATAGGGTGTCCACATAGTTTTGCTTTTTTTATTCCTTCCCTTTTTGCCCTCCCACTGTCACCACTTTTGCCCCAATTTCGCCCCAATCTAGTCGTATCCGATTCCCTGCAGACCTCCACTCTTGACCATTGTGACTAACTCATGCCCCCTCCGAAACGTGTGCAGCACCGACCACTTCTTTTTACCTGTACTGGCAGGTTCATACGAAGATCCGTATCGTGCACGGAGAGTTAAGCACTGATCTCCATTATCCCCCGTCTCTGTGCAGCGCCATCGATCAGCCAGTAGAGGTCAAAACTGCAGCACTTATGAGGAATCCCTACGACCTTCCCTCCCTCAGACGAGACGATAATTGTTCATGTAGGCACCCGGCCAGCCGAACTCGAGATACGCCATCAGAGCGCCAATTTCAGTCTTTTTATTGTCTTCTTTTCTTTTTGTAAGCACTTTGGCGACTCTTTTCATTTCTTCTTTTTACAGCTGTTTTCTAAATTAATTTCTACTTCTATCCTATTCTAAATAAAGTATTTCCTCTCTCCTCTGTCTCCATACAGACCCGTACGTGAAGGTGAACGTGTTCTACGGGCGCAGGCGCATCGCCAAGAAGAAGACGCACGTGAAGAAGTGCACGCTGGAGCCGGTGTTCAACGAGTCGTTCGTGTACGACGTCCCGGCCGAACTCATGGTGGACGTCTCGGTCGAGTTCTTGCTCATCGACTTCGATCGCACCGCCAAGAACGCGGTGGTGGGGCGCCTTGTGCTGGGCGGCCAGAGCCCCACGCCCTCCGGCGTCACGCACTGGAGGGAGGTGTGCGACAACCCGCGGCGGCAGATCGCCAAGTGGCACAACCTGTCCGAGTTCTAGCGCGGCTTCTGGGTCCCTCGTTCCCGATGTCAGACTGGTCTGAAGAATTTGGATGTCGGCATGTTCCAGTCATCACTGTCATGATATATACGTCTTTTTAAACATCACCACTTCCCATTTCTTTTATTTGGAAGGAGAAAAAAGGGACGACAAACAGACGATGTCTTCTCGAGTTCGGATACGTTTGTAGTCAGAAAAATTCATGAGACGGAAAGCAGAGACGATTATTGTGAATATAATAAACCGTGATCGTTACTGTGCTATTAACCTGTAATAAAGGGACAAACGTAACTGGAACAGGGCTGCAGGTGGGAAAAAATCTACATGATTCCATCCTGACATCGTAGAAACATCAAACCACCGCCGGTTCTGTTCGCCCAGTTTCAAAACCAACCATGAAGTGGTGAAATCTGATGATTGGCTGTCCATTCAACCTACATCAGTTTATTCTGTCCATTCAACCTACATCAGTTTATTCTGTCCATTCAACCTACAGCAGTTTATTCTGTCCCATTCAACCTACATCAGTTTATTCTGTCCATTCAACCTACATCAGTTTATTCTGTCCATTCAACCTACATCAGTTTATTCTGTCCATTCAACCTACAGCAGTTTATTCTGTCCATTGTGACCCACTGCATTATAGCCTTGCTTATTCAGCCTACAGCAGTTTATTCTGTCCCACTTAACCTACAGCAGTTTATTCCTCTTACCTTAGCCTTATACAGTGGAACCTCGATTTAACGGACTAAAAGGGCGGAGCACTGGTCCGCAGAGTGCAATTGTCCTAACAGAGAGGTTTTTATTTTCCGTGGGGGTGAAAATAGACAAAAACTAAGCGCTAAGGTCCACAAAAGTGCTAAACATGCACATATGATCAACAGTAAAGTGAACAACGTAAATAGAAATGTTAATATGTCATGTACAACCTGCAAATAAATACTTAAATGGGTGTCCTGTACTACTGGGGGGGGGGCTGGGGTTAATTCACCTTGTGTCGTGGAGGATGTCTGGAGCCGAACTGGTGCAGAACTAAAGATTCAAGAGATTCAAGAGTTTTATTGTCATGTGCACAGAAGAACTAGCAGTTACACTGTACAATGAAATTCTTACTTTGTTCGTCCTCCAAACATCAATAAGTATTAAACATAAAACAAAATTAAACTAACAGAATATTACTAGAAAAAACTTTTTAAAAATATATAATTTAAACTATAAAAAAAAGTTTTATATACAGAGGAAAAAAATAGAAATAAAATAAGGCAGTACAAAAGGCACATAGCAGCAGTTACATAAGGTGCAGAAATTATGCAGTGTTATACAGCATAAATACAGAAAAATACAGCAGCAGTTATTTTAAAGTGTAAATTGTGCAACATTATGTGCAAGTAGCAGCAGTCATTTAAATGTGCAATAGTGCATTGTAGAGAATGTACAATGTTCATGAGCTAAGTTGTGTATGTGATAGTCCGTGTTTGTTCACAAGCCTGACTGCTTGTGGGTAAAAACTGTTTGTCAGTCTTGTTGTTCTGGCCTTTAGGCTTCTGAAACGTTTGCCTGATGGTAGAGGAGTAAAGAGGTAGTTTTGGGGGTGTGTGCTGTCCTTAATTATGTTGTGGGCTCTCCTGACCACCCTGGTCTGATAAATGTCCTGTAGTGCAGGGTAGGACGTTCCAGAAATTCTTTGTGCAGTTTTTATTACACGCTGGAGTTCCTTCCTGTCCTCTGCAGTGCAGTTTCCGTACCAGACTGTGATGGAGCTGGTAAACACTAAAACTTGAAAAATGAAGAGAACAAAGTGAGCCTCCTGACAAAACAAAGCCTAACACTCATGTAAACAGAGAGAGATGAGCGCCGCCTGGTGGACGATTACTGAACTACAGGTCTCTGTGCGCTTCTTGCGAGAATTTTCCAGATTTTGTCCATTAAATCCGAAATATGTTAAATCGAGGTTCCTCTGTATTCCTGGCAGTTCAGCCTACTGCAGTTTAGTCCTGCTCAGCTGGTCTATCTCAGCCAATCAGAACAGATTTATGTACCATGGTTTAAGACACAGCCCTCAAAAACAACTGGTTTCATTGGCAGAGGGTCGTGGCTTCATAAATGAGGGTCTGTATAAATAAAAATCATGAGTTCTAAACAAACCGCCGCCCTGCACTCGATCCTGCGGGTTCGATCTGAAATCGAGAGGGCGTGAGCTTTCATAACATCGATCGAGAGAAAGAAGAAACGAACCGGATCCTCAGTGGATGTGGATTAGATTTCAGGTCTCATTTCCAGTCAGACATCTCTTGTACATAGCGAGGTTTCCCGACATCGGTCCACTCGGCGTCCTTTACCTCCCTGCTGGATGTGAACGTGAGCGTATTTTATAAAGATTTCCTTACTTCAATGCCTGCTTTTAATATTCCTCGTAACCAACTGTACAAAGTGTGATGAGAAGCTCACCTTTCTGTAACCCCAAGCTTTGTTTCTCTTATAGATGTAATACTGGAATTAGACTCATGATAATGCACACGACTGCTATAAAGCCACATAAAGCCCATCCCATGTTCTAAAAAATGGAAATGTGACTAATATGCAAATTTTTGCACTTTATGATATTTTTTATTCGTTATAGAAAAGAATTTATGATGAAAACCAAATCCTGTGATGAAACTGACACATTTGGAAAGGTAAAGCCAAAAAACGGTCCATCACAGACTGTATAACGTACTGTAGTCGTGCTAGTTAATCAAGAGGGTTTGATATGTATTATAATCTTGATGGCGTTTCACCAGTCGTATTAATTTTACGTTTATAATTGACATGATTTGATGTCCGGAGGTGTAAAATGGATAGTAGACGGTGGACGCAGCATCTTATGGTTCTAAGTTTCTGCAAACTGTAAGCAGTCTGTGGATTAAAGGCCTCATTCATAAAACTATTGCCTTTAATTAGCATTAATATACGTATAGATCAATATGTTTTAAAAAAATCAGGACATCAAATGCGATACAGTATTGTGCATTTGTATTTTTTATTCTGTTTTTAAGCACTAATAAAAACTGCGTACCTGTGGTTCGGGTGCTGCAGCCATCTAATCCGCCAGCCCAGACGTTCTCAACCAAAGGGGCCGAGGCCAACCGGGGGTCACACGTGATAGGACCGGAAAATCAACGGGCTATTGGTACAAGTATATGGGAGATTTATTGCAGAGAAAATTACTGCAGAGCTTCCGTGTTCATATCCCAGCAGTGCTGTCGGCCCGGTCGAGTGCTTAACAGGTTCTGAATCCGCCGCTGGCTGGTGTAAAGAAGCATTTTGAGCGTCGGAGGGATTGTAAAAGGGATGAGGAGATGACTAAAGGTTTGGGTCTGGTGAGTCTGCCATGTTTTCTTTTGTGAGCGGTAACGTGGTAAAGTGAAGGAAAGTAAATGCCCGGACAGATTTATGAGAAGTCAAAGGCTGGCACACAACATTCTCTGAAAGTTATGATGCTTTTGGGCGCTTCTTTTCACCGGTCAGCAGTGGATTCATACAGAGACCCCTAAACTGTACGATAACCTCGTCTAATCTCCAGCAGCCAGTAGAAGTCTCTGTTCCAGTCTCTGCTGATTCCCGTCTTCATTATTTTAATGCAGGTCAGACCATCCTGACACAGCACCACTACAGTAACGCTCCTGATATTTCCTGTGCAGTTAAACATGACGTGCTTACTGTGGTGCAATGCATGCAAGACGTACCGCACAAACCAGGGATAAAAAACCTCCAAACATCCTAAATATTCATAACTTAACATCATTCATTTACACACGACTGCTGTAAACGACCTCGGGGAGACTCAGAGTTCATGTATCGTACATTTTTAATAAGGACTTAATTGTAATGAATTAATATTTATTCTTTCCTTTTCAAATCGCTGCACAAAGCAACCAACACAAATCAGCGCCTGTTAAAGCGAACAGAAATAAGTCTTATTATATTTTTGACGTGTTTGTCTTTCCTGCTCATTTCTTAAGCGTACGAAGCCTCTTGTTTATATAGAAATCTAAACCTGAGCGGTTGTAGAGTCTCGTTTGTTTAAATGCACTATCCGGCAGCAGCACTTTCTGCCCTTTATTTTTATTTAATAATATTTTATATGATTAGACACTGTTACTCGCTCAGTCCCTCCCAGTGCTGTCATGTGTTGTACAGTCAATTGCGATGCAAACTTTAAAAAATATATCAGCCCGGTTCCTTGATGACGACGTAAAGTCGGTACATTTTATGTAAAGATTTAAAAAATGCTTCTGATGACACGTGATGTGCATAACGCTGTAATAAATCTATGCTAAACATGTTACACTAACGCTGACGTGTTCTGTATGGTGAATCAGTTATAACACGATGAACGTGCAAATAAAATCCAATCTGATCTGATCTGCTACACCTGTACTGCTTCCATTTCTTTTTCTTATTTTTAAATACAGTGCTTCTCATTTATTAGATCAGTGATCTGTTTACCAGGGCTGTGAAGAAAACTCAAATTGTCACTTTATTCCTTGAGGAAATTCGTCCTTGTGATCAGATGTAATTCAAAACCCCTGCTAGAGACCACTGTTCCATGTTTATGGGGGCACAGAATCATCAGCTGACATTTTAGAACTTTTAATATCAACATTATTTTTGACACGGCTGGTTTGTTTCTGATCCACAAAATGATCTTTCAGTAAACAGAAGACGTAAATATATCAGAAGCAGATGAGGGCTGGTTATTGAGTCCTGATGGTTTAATCATGTTGTAACCCAACTTTAGGTCCTACAGACTAGCAGTATGTTGTAAGATCAGTACGATTCTGTCGGGGTTGAATAATTGTGACATGCAACATTAACAAAATCTCCTGCTGCTCTAAAAGACCATATGGTTCATTTTCTTTATTGATTTGTTGCATCGTTCAATTGACTAAGACGTCATTTCTAGCAAAATCCAGTTCTGTTTAGATACGATTTTTTTCCCTTTTATTATTTCTCTTAAAAAAATAAAATAAAATACTGTATTTCTGATTATCTTTTATTTATCTGAATAATGAATTTCATTTTATTTCTGAGGTAGGTACAAACTATGCAAAAACAATTTTGAATTAAGCCCAATTTGGCTGGGCAGTTGTAGCCTATTGGTTAAGGTACTAGACCAGTAATCAGAAGGTTGTTGGTTCAACCCCACCTCTGCCAGGTTGCCACTGTTGGGCCCTTGAGCAAGGCCCTTAACCCTCAATTGCTTATATTGTATACTGTCACAACTGTAAGTCGCTTTGGGTAAAAGCGTCTGCTAAATGCCGAAAATGTAAATGTAAAACCCTGAATCTGGCAACCAGGTGTATAGCGCCAGTGACGTCAACCAGGCGAGGTGAATAGCGCCAGTGCCCTCTGCTGTTTAAAGTGAATATCGATTTATTTTACACGTCAAATCGATTTGAATCGTGGAATCTTTGAGTCGGTTATTAACTGTCTTGTGGTGCATCGTTACATGCCTAATAAATTCTCATTTATTCTGTTTATTTGCTTGAATACTTTAAATTTCAAAGTTTGGTTTGCATAACTGTTAATAATTGCATAATAATGACATATATAACACTTCTTACTGAACTGCATTTTTGTCTTTCAGAAACCTGGACTGTTTTTACTTAATCTACAGAGTCTGGAACTCGGTGGTGATTGAAAACAGACCGTGTGTGTGTGTTTATTTCTGTATTTTACTTTCGTTTCAGATGATGTCTGGTCTGATTAGACTAGCAATCCATGGACTCTAGGACCGCACGGTGTGTGTGTGTGTGTGTGTGTGTGTGTGTGTGTGTGTTTACAGTCCAGTTGAACTGTTGTTACTGAACAACTTTATTAATATGATCACATGTATTAATGCAGCAGGAATGATGGAGACTCACATACTGTGATAAACGGTGAGATTATACTTTAACTTCACTTTTTGATTATTAATATTTATTTATAATAAGAGTAATATGTATTTTAATATGTAACAAGGGCATATTTATAAACTGTGGAATGTTTTAAACGTTTGATTTTAATAATAATTAAAGATATTTGCTGGAATGTGACTGTTCACTGCATACACACGTTATAAATGAAGTTCCTTTATATGTTGGGACTTTAAACTTGGAGTTTAAACGTTTCAATTCGCTTTTATGTACTTCTGTTTTTATGTTTACTAAAAAGTTAATCTGTAATCACAAGTTTAGTTTATTTACTGACTCTTTATGAGTTCTGCTCATGTATTAAACTGAATTAGTAGTTACTATAACATGCAGGTTGTCGGTTGTTGCATTAACACTACAGTCACTGTGCTGCTGCCTCTCAGCCAAACTTACATGAATCATTTATCACATTTAATATTCGTGTTTATAAGCGAGATCACATTCCTCACACGGTTTACACCATTTATAAGAATGCTAATGCTTATTAAGTATTTTAATTCTTAATTAAATGAGTAAAATCGCGTATGCAGACCACCGACCAAGTTGCTACGGTGACTCCACTCATTTCGAATCACCGACCTTTCCTGAAACCAAACGCCGGGTTCGGACGCGCTCCAGCGGGCAGGGAGTGACCGAGCTCCCGGTACATTCCTCTCCAGGCTTCTTCTATAACAAGCAGCACTGTGCTAGTGCTGTAAATACATGAATTATTCATTATATCTGTTTTAAAAGTCGACTTTTTACTTACATGTTTACTTTTAATGGGTTAAAACGTCGTTATAAGTATATTATTACTGTAGTTGTATAAAATATAATCAAACTATATATATTTAAACGAAGTATTAATCATAACAATAACAACAACAACAATAAGCAGACAAAATGTAACGTTCTTCCATTAATGCTCTTTATTTTTTGCAAATTTTAGGCAAATTCTACAAATTAAACTTTACATTTGCAAATTTTTAAAGTATTTATTAGACCAAATGATCTTTTAGGTAAAAACTACCAAACCAAAGTGATTAACCTGTATTTACTTTTTTAGATTGATAAGATTGATGTATACACTATTTGCCAAAAAGTATGTGGACGCTTGACCTCTTTCCAAAACCATGAACGATAAAGTTGCCTTCTTTTGCGGCTATAACAGCCTCCACTCTTTTTGGAAGGCTTTCCACATGATTTTTAAGTGTGTGTGTGTTGATATTTGGTTCCCATCCAGTCAAAAGAGTTTCCAAAAGGTATTCGGTGGGGTTGAGGTCCAGGAATTGTGCTAGCCGCTGGAGATCCTTCAGAACAAACCCATTAAACCATGTCTAAATAGAGCTTGCTTTGTGTACAGTGTGGCAGTCATGCTGAAACAGGAAACAGCCTTCCCCAAACTGTTTGTGACCTCTAAATCAGAGCTAAATGTCACTGTTTAGGCTTGGTTTCGGTATTACAAAAGTAAATTTTTAGTTTCTGGGGCGCAGTCACTCGGGAGACTGTCCTCTGAGGTAGCAGGAGGTTTTCTGCTGTGAAGTATTGTGGCGGTAGCACTGCGTTACGGAGCAGAAGGGCCTGGCAGTCTGACCTAGATTGACGGGGAAAAGAATGGTGCACAGTACAGACATGTTGTGGAAAAGTGCTTACTTTAAAGGTCTGCCAAAGTACGAAATAAACAAAGTAAATACACTATACAGCCATAAATGTGGACACTGGTAGTCACAATAGAACTGAAGTGCCTCCTTGCACCCCTACAGACCATAATGGCATGACAGATGGGCATGATTCTGTAACCTGCGCCCTATACAGTCTCCTGCCAGTCTCTGCTGAGGGTGGGCCTGTTAAAGACGAGTGATATTGATAGTGGTTGATCAGAGCCGTGTTGGTGAGTTTCAGGCAGTGATGGTGGTTAACATCAGGCTGATCACACTGTCACATGAACCGCTTCACCAAATGACTCACTTCCTCTTCTGCTTTAAATTTGGCCCATGAGGTTGATGGCACCCACACACACACACACACACACACACACTTGCACGCACTGTGCACACACAGCATGACGTTTGATCTCTAACACTGTGTGGAAGTCACACACTGTCGAAAGGAACGGGTCAGTAAAAACAGTGACACTTGACTAAAACGGCCCTATATGGCCAAAAGTATGTGGACACATAGCGATGAACTTCTTGAACATCCCATCACATGCCAGATTATGCCGTTTTTATGGATGAACGAGTGATGTGTGTTCATCTTTGTTCTAGGTGCTCGGATGGAGTCGTCACGGGGGGCTGGCGGACTCTCCCGCGAGTATAAACTGGTGATGCTGGGCGAGGGAGGAGTGGGTAAGAGTGGTGAGTAATTCATTAATCACTTGCCAGCATCGTTCGGTCCAGTTTAATTCAGGACAGCTTCAGTAGGACAGCGTACAAGTGATGGACAAAATAGTGGAAACATGTGCCAGTATAGTAACATTGAGGAGCTGCTTTAATTTTGGGTTTCAGTACCTTGGGGAGTGTCTGTGTGGGTTTCCTCCGGGTGCTCCGGTTTCCTCCCACAGTCCAAAGACGTGCAGTCAGGACAGCTGAAGCTACTAAGAATTGCATTAAGTGTGTGTGTGTGTGTGTGTGTTTGCCCTGTGATGGACTGGCGACCTGTCTGGCGTGTTTTGTCCAATTAATTGGACCCACTGCAGCCCTGACCAGGGAAAAGCGGTGGTAAACAGACAGTGAATGAATGAATGATAAAAGTTTTGGTGTTTTATTCTCTCTGTGCACACACACACACACACACACACACACACACACACACAAAGACAGGGCGGTGGCTCAGAGGCTTTTGTTCTGTCTGGTTGTTAGGGAAGTGCCTAGCAACCACCCCTCCCACATCCCGACTGTGTTGCCATGACGATTAGTACATGTCACCTGGTGGAGGTGTGAGAATGGATCGGGGATTAATATATGCTATATTTTTTTTGCCCGACTGTCTCCATGGCAACGGGACAAGGTGCGAATGTGAACGTCTCGGATCTGTGTGTGTGTGTGTGTGTGTGTGTGTGTTGGATGGATGGAAGAAGACTGGATGTAATGTCTCTCTCTCTCTCTCTCTCTCTCTCTCTCTCTCTCTTCTCTCTCTCTCAGCCATCATCATGCAGTTTATCAGTCACCGCTTCCCTGAGGACCACGACCCGACTATAGGTGGGTACATCCCGAAATAAATCCCCCGTTTTATCCTCATCAGCTTTACGTTGTGGTCCGACTCACACTGTCCTGCGTTTAAAGCAAGGCTGGACGTCGTCCATCATTTATCTCGTCTTTTGGTGCCCCATGAAGGTCCCGGGGTGCATTTCAGTCACCCCAGTGGTTCCCAGTAGTAGTGACGTGGACTGTTCGGGCATTTTAAGTGAGATTCCGAACTGTAGGGAGGGAAGTCGTTTAGTCGGAAGGGAACTTTAGACTGTAGGGGGTCGTGAGTGACGCTTCAAGACCACACAGGAAGTCTACAGTAAAATGTACCCATCAGTCATCGGTACGAGTGGGATTCATCTTTGCTGAAAACGCAGTTAAGCTGGTGAACGTTCACACGGCTAATCATAGCGACACAACACGCCGTAAACACGCCACAGAGCCGCCGTACGTCCATCAGATCGCCTCTATTCCTGTATTACACACCCATGATACACGGCCCGCTTCATTAGTCTGGAGTTATTTTATAAAGCAAAAAATGCTCAAAAGGCATTCTGAATCAAACACGAACCATTACAGATGTAGAAACTCTGGTCTGTGTGTTCATTCGACCGTATTGCATTCTTCAGCTACTCAGGGGTCCATGATTTGTGCACGGAAACACGTATTCCTGCTACGGTGTGCCCTACACCTCTTTAAAAACACTAGGCATTGCACATGGTGATCTTAGGCTTGTGTGAATGAACGAATTTAACAAGCTGAAGTTCCATTATAGCCAATATCCCATGATTTATATGTAGCAAAGCTTTGAGGTTCGGGATATATAACGAAAACATGCAAGAAAAATAAAAAATACAATAATTGTCACTGCTGGTTTCAGACTTTTGGCCTCTGCTGTGTGTTCCATGATTCTGACGTTGTTTGTTTGTGTTATGATGTTGTATTTTATGATTAATCGTGTTTCAGAGGATGCCTATAAGACACAGATCCGCATCGATGACGAACCCGCCAACCTGGACATCCTGGACACAGCAGGACAGGTAAGCAGCACTGCACGAGTCCAATGGATTCGAACCCTGGATCCCAGTCTTTATGCTTTAATATGTAGCATATGTAGTGAATGCTGAACTAATGTGGAACAGAAACGCCATTAGCATAACCGAACCAATTTAGTAGTTTCCAATTCCTCATTGTAAATTTGCTGCCGCTTGCACGACTTGAGCTGGATTACCACGTGCCCCCTCAGACACGTGTCCAGTCTGGTAGGGTTTGGTTCACTGTATTGCGAATAGAGAGACACACTAAGCTCCATGTAATCCCCACTCCCCAAATCGCAGTGCCAACGGGAAGGGACCCTGTCCGACCTTCCCTCCTTTACACACGATCGATTGTGTTTGTGTGGAGGCCTGGACAGGTTGCTGGCTTTGCTGAGATTCGTCCCAACTTGATTGCTGTGCCACCATAGATGCCGGCACAGGCCTCACAGGGCGCAGGCGGCACCAGTTGGGGTTTGGCCACAGCTTCCGGTTACCCGTTTTATTTGTGGCTTTTTGGCCACAGTGTCGTTGTACCCAGCAACGGGTTCATTTCCAGTTCTTACAGATACGAGGCTACACCTGGCTTCTCTGTCCACCTTTATACTGGAACGTAATGCAAAATATCCACATCATTTTAGCTGGAATAAGTTTAATGTGCCGTCCGGCTCTTTATCTCAGATTTTCTTTGTACAGACGTCGTACACACTGTAGCTGCAATTTAAACTGTGTGTGTGTGTGTGTGTTTGCGTGTGCGTATGTGTGTAGGCGGAGTTCACAGCCATGCGGGATCAGTACATGCGTGCCGGCGAGGGTTTCATCATCTCCTACTCCATCACGGACCGCCGCAGCTTTCAGGAGGCTCGACATTTCAAGCAGCTGATCTACCGCGTGCGCCGCACCGTGGACACGCCCGTGGTGCTTGTGGGGAACAAGTCCGACCTCACTAACCTCAGACAGGTAGGGAAGTGCGGCTGTCGTACCAGTCAGTCCCAGTGAGGTTGTGGCCTCTGAGTCCAATTGGAGAAAGTACAAAGGAGGTGGGGCCTTTGTTACCTGTCAGACAAGTGGAAGAGGCGTGGCCTCAGTTCCTGCTTATAAGTATTTGCCGTTTAATTGACACGCCTCCTCCCGTCCACCAGGTGTCAGAAGAGGAGGGGAGGGAGCTGGCGCGGGAGTTCCAGTGCCCGTTCTTCGAGACGTCGGCGGCGTTCCGTTACTACATCGACGAGGTGTTCGTGGCTCTGGTGCGTCAGATCCGCCAGCGCGAGGCCGAGGTGGTGCGCGGCGGGGAGAGCAAGAGCAGACGCAGCCGGTCCTTCTGGAGACGCCTCAAAGCTCCCTTCCGCAAGAAAAAGCACTCCGAGCACTGAGGGCTGATGGGATGCCCCGGTCCTCCAACGTCACTCCTCCTCCGTAAACCTGTTACCTAGCTGGTCTGTGAACTGGTAGATTAGTTTATAGGATTTATTTCGATTAAGCGCTCTAAATCGTTATCGGATCGGATATCAGGATGTTCTGATGTGCGGGACACACGTACACATACGATAAATCTGCGAATTACTGTTACCCTCATAGGTGCGTTTATTAGAAAGGCCCGAACACACCAGGGACCAGGTGACCTTATGCAGAATTTGGAAATTCTGGAACTCTTTCTGGAATTTCAAGCTTTTTTATTATTTAATGTTCACAAAATTTTCTTCAGGGACCAAATCTGGAAGTGTTCAGACCTGTTCTTCTAATTTAGTCATTTCCCGTTCCCTTTTCCCAACTCTTTTTGCACTTAAACCACCCGTAATACAGGAATGCAGACTAGTGGCCACTGTAGCTCAGCGGTTCAAGTCCCACCAGCACTTAGTTGGCACTGTTGGGCCCCTGAGCGATGCCCTTAACCCCGGCTCGAATTGTATTCAGTCACAATTGAGAGTCACTTTGAATACAGGCGTCCACTAAATGCTGTTATCGCAAAAATAAATGTAAATGGTGCTCAGTCAGGGCTGGAGAGACGTACCGCGTACAGAGGATCACGCTGTGCTCTCAAATCAAATCAAAGTTGATTTCTCACATACTTAGACATACGCAGTACAAAATTGGACACAAATATTCATATTAGGGCATCCAGGTGGTGCATCCAGGTGGTTCGAAACTCGGTGTTGCCACCGGTCGGCTGGGTGCCATCTAGCGGGCATGATCGGCAGTGCCTGCAGCAGACACGTTCCTGCTAGGGCGGGATGGCCGGACTATGTGGGTGGGGTCTTTAAACGCTGTGTAAAAACCCTGATTGGCAGATAGAGGCGCTTGTGCAGAATGCATGGGTGAAAAAGGGTTCTGCTAAAGGCTGCACGCGGGTCGTGGGAGGGGTGAGCAGCAATATACCCAACTCGACTCAATCAGGGATCCACCAGCAGCGGAAGACAGATTGACTACACTAAATTGGGAGAAAATGTTTATTAAATAATTTGCCGTCTGTGGGTGGAATTTTATCACATTTCTGACTGCACCTCTCCAGTACGCGCCTCCCTCGTATGTTTGCACTCACAGACCTGGTGTGTTCGGGCCTTCGTACTGTGTTTAGTATTAATCAGGACTTGAGTTACGGCAGCATGTTTCTGAGGTGCAGGAGAGCTGTAGTACCTGGGTTTCTTTTTTCTGGGATGAAATAGGAAGGTCGTAGAGATGTGAAGAAAGTTTGAGTACGTGTGGATGTGAAACAGTTCGAGAAAATAATTGAAGAGAAATATGGAATAGATAACACGTGGGTTGGTGGACAGGTGGATAGCTCATTGAACACAATGAAACAATGAGTTGTTGAAATCCCTTACATGTGTATGTAAACATTTGACCATGTAAGGCTTGTTTGCAGCCTTATGTTTCTTTTGGTGAGGAGTTTTGCATGTTCTTCCCTAGTCTGCATGGGTTTCTCCAGGTCCACCTCTCACACACATGCAGTAGTGCAAATGTTCGTCGCCCACTCTGCTCCCAGTGTTTTTGTTAGGTGCCTGACTCACTGTGCCCTTGACCAGGATGGGGTGGTTGGTGGAAGTAAATAAACCAGCATTTGGACCGGGACTCATTTGCTCATTTTATGTTCTTGCTTTACCATGGTCAGGGTTGCAGTGGGTCTAGAGCTGGGTCACCACACACTCACACGTACAGACAAATTAGAGCAGCCAATCCACTTAATGCATGTTTTGGGAGGTACCTGGGAGAACATGCGAAGATTCATAAAGGCAGCAATTGGAGGGGAATGAACCTAGGGTCCTAGTACCCACATTTCTGTGCTGCACCCACACCAAACTGCACCACTATACTGACCTGAATTTACCCAACTGTAGAGAGAGAAAGATGGCTCATGAATAGTATAAGAATGGTGTATAAATGGCTAATGAATAGCATATGAATGCTTATAACTGGTATATAGTGCATGTCTGGAGTAAGAACAGCTTATTGGTGTATGGATAGCAAATAAATGGTGTATAGATGGTGTATTAATGACGTGTATTGCATATGAATCACACTTCATTAGTGTATGAATGGTGTATGACTAGTATATGAATAGTTCATGAAAGGCATATGAATGTGACTCCTATATAGTTTTTTCCTCTTCTTAATGTTGTGCAATTACTACACATAAATTCTGAACGTCTGTTTATTGCTGTATGTCGTACAAAATGTAGAAGTTTTTTTAAAACAGTGTGATTATGGAAGTGCTTGATTTTTTTATGTGATTATAATTCTTATATTTTACTTAATTTATTTTTCTTAGAGGTTCTTAAATAAAATAAATACACATTTCAACATTAATTTGTGGTTTTGTGTTCCTTTTTCAGTGTGGTAAAATTTTAATCTACAAATATTTGAGTGGTTTAATTTGTTAGGCTTGTTTTGTCGCATTGATGGCTGCATTATGTCTCTACAATGTCTGAAATCTAAAAGATACGCCTCCATATCTTCAGTGGTACCTTCACACATAAACAACTCATACATACCATCACTATAAAATATTCTGGATTTTGTCTTTTTATCTTGTATAGAATTGATGAATGATTTTCTCCTTCTATAACAGAGCTTCAGGTTGCATTTCTAGATGCAGCGGCAGGCAGTGACGTTTTTTTTTTAAGTATCTACAAAAATTTCTAGATTTCTAGATTTGACCTACCTTGACTGTGATTTCTCCGGATTCCCTGAATCTTTCTACAATATTATGTACAGTATATGGTGAAATACCTCAATAATTTGCAATCTTGCTTTGAAAAATTTGCTTTTTTTTTAACTGTAGAGCCATGACCCATTTTTTTCTGCTCGCAAACACTGAGCCTTTTGAAGATCCTTCTGTTATACCCAACTGTTATACTCTCACCTGTTACAAACTCTAAATATTTTGGAAAGTTTCAAAACGTGGTAACTTCAATATTCTGCAATCATTTGGCCATGTCTGAACTTTTCTTTGAGTGTGTTGCAGGCATTAAATTCAGAATTTGCTAATATTTACAAACAACAAACAAGTTGGTCAGCAAAAATATTAACATGTCCACATACTTTTGATCATATAGTGTATTTATTATACTGTACACAGATCAGTGATGTGGTACTAATATGTGAGTGGGTCTATCTGGCGGTAGAGATGTGGTATTGCAAGGCTTAATATAAAAAAAAAAAAAAAGTTAAAATACATGTTTTATGACTGAATATGAGGTAAAATCGTTGTAGATTTTAATGATTTTACTCTTTTTGGTTCTATTTTTTATTTTGGAACGTCGTGTTACCAAATTGCACCGAAATGAAATGAACAAATGATCTTGTTCCTGTGTGATTTATGTTTTTGAATAATAGTTTTTGAACAGTAAACATTACTTTAGTAAGCACTAAACACTATTTAAAACTCTGGCTCTGTGAAAAAGTTTACACACCCCTGTTTTATGGTGCGTTTTAATTTGGCGGATTTGGAAACGCGTAATGTCGGGTGTGGTTTGTCTCTCCGCGCTTACCGTCCACAGGAAGTCGGTATTAATGCGCAACAACAGACGGCTTAGCTGTCAAATAAAGCTTAATAATAACTACAAAGTACAATAATTATATAATATAATGTTATATAATATTAATGTTTATGATTCTAACAGTATAAAACAGTGTATATAGCGCAGTTAGAGTGAGTGTATATAGTATTATTTAGGTATAATAGTAATGGAGAGGTGGGTGAGGTACAGTTCACAGACTCAGGCTAAAGAGAGACTGTTCAGGTAAACGGCATAACACACACACACACACACACACACACACACACACACACACACAGTACAGAACAGCACAGCACAGCAAAACATAACAGTACAACACTGCACAGTACAGAATAGCACAGCAAAATACAACAGCACAACACTGCACAGTACAGAACAGCACAGCAAAACATAACAGTACATCACAACACAGAACAGCACAGCACAACACAGCACAGAATAGCACAGCAAAACATAACAGCACAACACAGCACAGAACAGCACAACATTACACAGTACAGAATAGCACAACACTGCACAGTACAGAATAGCACAACACTACACAGTACAGAATAGCACAACACTACACTACACAGTACAGAATAGCACAACACTGCACAGTACAGAATAGCACAACACTACACTACACAGTACAGAATAGCACAACACTGCACAGTACAGAATAGCACAGCACAACACTGCACAGTACAGAACAGCACAGCAAAATACAACAGCACAACACAACACTGCACAGTACAGAATAGCACAGCAAAATACAACAGCACAACACAACACTGCACAGTACAGAATAGCACAGCAAAATACAATTGCACAGTACAGAATAGTGCAGCACTACACAACACTGCAGAACACAGCATAGAGTACAGCAAAACAGCACAACACAGCATAGTACAGTACAGCACAGTACAGGAGAACACAGCAAAACACAACAGCATAGCACAACACTGCACAGTGCAGAATAGCACAGCAAAACAGCACAACACAGCACAGTTTCGGATTTTTAGACAATCAAACATTGCAAAGCACAATAATAATAATAATTATTATTTTATTATAATCAATCACATAACAACAGTACAGCAAGACACAGCCCAGCATAGAACAGCACAGTTTCAGATTTTTATATAATCAAACATTGCAAATAAAGACAGCATAGCACAGCATGAGACAA
The DNA here is from genome assembly GCF_030014385.1 of Trichomycterus rosablanca. Classification (NCBI taxonomy): domain Eukaryota; kingdom Metazoa; phylum Chordata; class Actinopteri; order Siluriformes; family Trichomycteridae; genus Trichomycterus; species Trichomycterus rosablanca. Next base: position 1,270,072 of record NC_085989.1, on the reverse strand, counting down.
CACAACAGCACATTATAAAAATAACAACACACACTTATTTCAGACTTCATCATTTATTTCAATTCCCTTTTTTCAATTCCTCCGCCGCTCGCACCCTCCTCCCGACTGTCTGAGACGCCGGTCCAGCAGACGCCCCCCTCTGATGCATAAGAACTAACAGAGCGTGGTACTCTGTACCTCTGTACCCTATACTTGTATCAGCACCTGATTCAAACAGCAGCAACCTTCCAATCCACTCGTCCCTCCCTCCCTCAGACACAGCCGGTTGTGTGTGTTGCGCCCCAAGCCGAGCCAGGCTGGTAGCACCACTGAGCACTTAATCAATTCGAATTCAAAAGCTCGGATGATCCGATTGATACTGATAATGTGGTATTGTGCATGTATTTTGGACAGGGCTGCTCAGTACGCCTGCACCCTGCTTGGATACACGCTGCAGAAAGGAGGCGCTGGAGCCGAGACCCTGAACGCTGTTAAACAGCTGGAGGCTCACCTGAGTCTGGCCAGAAAGCGTACGTTCCTCTTCGTCATACCCAGTCTGTGTGTGTGTGTGTGTGTGTGTGTGTGTGTTGATTTTAATTCGGTGCCGTGTTCATGTCCCGTGTGCTCAGTGATCCGCCTGGGGAACTCCGCCGAGGCCCTGGAGTCAGCGAAGCGAGCTATCCACCTGTCCGACTGCGTGCTGAGACTCTGCGTCACCGTGGCCCACCTGAACAGAGCCATGTACTTCGCCTGCGATAACGTCCTGTGGGCGGGAAAAACGGGCCTGCTGCCCAAACTGGACCAGAACAAGTGGAGCCTGAGATCGTTCAGGTGAGCCGGGGACCTAACCGGGTCCGTGTGAAAACCTGGTTTCCTAGCAGCACAGTTTTTTTTTTACTAACCTTGATAGAGAGACGACTGTTCCACGTGGTTCCGCACTGAAGTGTGTATATGGACGAAAGTATTGGGACACCTGACCTTCCTAAAACCGTGTGTATTTAAATTGAATGCTCCTTCCCACTCCTCTGGGAAGCCTTTTTAAGGGACTTTGGAGTGTGTCTGTGGGAACTTGTGCCCGCCCATTCAGTCAATAGAGTCAGTGAGGTCAGAAGACGCTGGTGCTGGAAGAGTAGAGAAGGCGTGGCTCGCGATCCAGGTTTAATCAATCCTGGAAGTGTTGAGTCGGGTTAAGATCAGGGCTCTGTGTAGGGGACTTCCCCAAACTGTTGTCACACTGTTAAAGCTTATCATTTATATACACCTGTCGACAACATATGTGTGAGAATTGACTAAATTCAGTAAGTTCAGTCATTAGGAAGGGCGTCCACATACTTTCGGCTGTACAGCGTACGTATCCTTGACGTGGTTCCTCTGTTCCACGCTGCAGATATTACCTGTTCGCGCTGATCCTCAGCCTGACGCGGGATCTGTACGAGATCCGGGTTCTGATGGAGAGGGAGCAGCGCAGCGCTTCGGCTAAATCTCACCACGCCGCCAGTCCGGAGAACGGCGAGTTTCCCGCCGCCCCGCCGTCCTCCGTGGTTCCCGCCGTCTCGGCCGGCGTGCAGCAGCGGTTGGGTCTGCTGGCGGCGGTTCTCCGGGGGAACCCCCCGCTGCTGCTGGACACGCTGAAGAACCTGTGTGACCTGTTCATTCCGCTGGACAGACTGGGCCTGTACTCCACCGGGCCGGGCTTCGTGGGCGCCTGTGGGCTGGCGTCGTCCGTCCTGTCCATCCTCACCGTCCTCTACCCCTGGCTCAAGCTCAAACCCTGAGCGCCGAGGCTGAACCCAACCCGAGAGGACGGAGTCGGGAGGATTTACTACACTGACCTGCATAATAATAAACTGATGATCTTACAGATGCCTGAGAAGCTGTGAAACCGTGTGTGTGTGTAAAAGTGTGTGTGCGTGTGAGTGTAAAAGTGTGTGTAAAAAAGAGTGTGTGTGTGTGTGTGTGTGTGTGTTTGTGAGTGTGTGTGTGTGTGTGAAAGAGTGTGTGAGAGAGATAGTGTGTGTGTGAGTGTGTGTGTGTGTGTGAGTGTGTAAAAGTGTGTGTGTGTGTGTGTGTGTGAAAGAGTGTGTGAGAGAGATTGTGTGTGTGTGTGTGTGTGTAAAAGTGTGTGTGTGTTTGTGAGTGTGCATGTGTGTGTGTGAAAGAGTGTGTGAGAGAGATTGTGTGTGTGTGTGTGTGTGTAAAAGTGTGTGTGTGTTTGTGAGTGTGCATGTGTGTGTGTGAAAGAGTGTGTGAGAGAGATAGTGTGTGTGTGTAAAAGTGTGTGTTTGTGAGTGTGTATGCATGTGCGTATGTGCGAGTGTGTAAAAGTGTGTGTGTGTGCATGTGTATGCATGTGTGTATGTGTGTGTGTGATAGTGTGTGTGTGAGTAAATGTGTGTACTACTATTTCTCCGCCACGCTGGCCAGCGAGAGCCCCAGACTAGCACCTGCGCCTTCAGACATGTGAAGTTGCTTGTCGCTTCTTTACACCAGTAAGCGGTGGATTCTCTCAGAGAGAGTCATGCTGTACTCTGTGTGTTCCTCCACCATGCCTGTTAGCGCGTCGGCCAGACAGCAGGGGTCGCTGTTGTGCTATAGTGCTTCAGGAAATCAGATTTTGAATTCAGAGTTTAGACTAAGCTGAAACGAACGCTGAGATTAGACGAGGCGTCACTGATGTAACGTTTACTGACTTTATTGCTGCATTATTGTTGTAACCGTTACTAACAGCACTCAGATCGTTTCTGGTCCTTTTGCAACGTAGTAAACTTAAAAATTCACATTTAATTATAAATAAATACTGTATTATAACTCAGAATGGACTTTTAATGAGAGTGTGTTTGTTCGATTTTTAATAAACGGTTCATCCAAGCAGCCGAGCTCTCAGTATTTGTTCATTTATTCATAATACTAAACCACAGAAGTCCAGAAAGACCCACGTGCTGATCCTCAACATAACAAACGTCATTTTCTTATTTTCTTTCTAAGTGACAGACACTGATTTGGAAATTGTCTAGCCCTGAAAAACGGTTATTTCCTTGTGTCGGTCCCAGAGCAAAGTAAATACATTAAATACATACATACATCGGTCACTGAATACTGTACATACATACATGCACACATCCATACATTTTCTATATAATGCCTGTATATAGTCTTATAGTTTGTATATTTTTGTGTTTAATGTTCTTGTGCATTGTCTGCAACTTGTATATTGCTTGTATACTGGATTTATACTAGAAGAAGATGAAGAAGATTTTTTATTCGTCATATATACATATACACATGTACAGTACAATGAAATTCTTTATTCGCATATCCCACCTTGTTTGGAAGCTGGTGTCAGAGCTGGTGTCAGCCATCGTACGGCGCCCCTGGAGCAGACAGGGTTAAGGGCCTCGCTCAAGAGCCCAACAGTGACTGCATAGCAGAGCCTGGATTTGAACCGCCAATCTTCCGGTTGATAGCCCAAAGCTCCACCCACTAGGCTCCCAACCATCAGCCGGAACCAGATTCCTTGTGTGTATCCACATACAGTCCCTGACAGAAGTTCTGTCGCTTATCCCTGTTGTGGAAACAAAAGCTTATAACCTGACTTTAAATTCATCCATTGGTTTTAGAAATGACTCATATGAAAGCTGAAACCCTCCCAAATGAGGTTTAATTTACGAAAATAAATTTGCTTCACTGCAGAAATATTGATCATTTAATGAACACAGAAAGGTCAGATTTTGGCAAGACAAAAGTTTTGTCGCCTTGTCATATAATGCACCCAATCCTAGTTTACAGCCTCACCTGTGCTCACTAACTGATCGGTTAATTAGTGGGTGTGTATAAAAAGAACCCCAGCACCCCAGACCTTCACTTGAACTGCAACTTCACCTCTGACAACATGCCAAAAATCCACCCTGCGACCAAAGCCTTGATTATCCTTAAGAGGCTGAAGACCAGATCCACTGCAGAGGTGGCTGGCACCTTTAATGTGTCTCAGCGTCAAGTACAAAGAATTAAAAAAAGATTTGAAGAGACTGGAGATGTTTTTGACAAGCCCAGGTCCGGCAGACTCCGCAAGACAACTGCTAAGGAGGAACGTTTGTTGGTTAGAAAATCCAAAGCCAGCCCCTCTTCCACTGCAGCAGAGCTCCACCAGGCCTGGTCACCTCAAGTCCCTGTGTCAACTAGAACAGTTTGTAGGATTCTGTCTCGAAATGGCCTCCATGGTCGAATCAGTGCCCAGAAGCCAGCACTAAACAAAAGGCCCACAGCCTGCTAAACGGATGGACGCTGGAAAAGTGGCAGAAGGTGGATTTCTCAGATGAATCTTCAGTTGAATTACACCACAGCCACCGCAAATACTGCAGGAGACCTACTGGAGCCCGTATGGATCCAAGATTCACCCAGAAAACTGTTAAGTTTGGTGGTGGAAAGATCATGGTCTGGGGTTACATTCAGTATGGGGGTGTGCGAAACATTTGCAAGGTGGAAGGCAATATCAATAGCCTAAAATATCAAGAAGTATTAGCTACCTCTTACATTCCCAATCATAAAAGGGGTCAAATTTTGCAGCAGGATGGTGCTCCATCTCATACATCCATCTCTACATCAAAGTTCCTCAAGGCGAAGAAGATCAAGGTGCTCCAGGACTGGCCAGCCCAGTCACCAGACATGAACATCATTGAGCATGTTTGGGGTAGGATGAAAGAGGACGCTTGGAAGACAAAACCAAAGAATCTTGATGAACTTCTTTGCTATTCCTGATGACTTCATCAATAAATTGTATGAATCATTGTGGAACCGCATGGATGCAGTCCTTAAAGCTCATGGAAGTCACACAAAATATTAAATATGGCTCTAATAGCACCACAACTTCATTCACCAATGTTATGAAACATATCTTTGTATTTGAAGTAAATTATTTGTTTGATTTTCACATTACTTTCTGTGGGCGACAAAACCTTTGTCTTGCCAAAATCTGACCTTTCTGTGTTCATTAAATGATCAATATTTCTGCAGTGAAGCAAATTTATTTTCGTAAATTAAACCTCATTTGGGAGGGTTTCAGCTTTCATATGAGTCATTTCTAAAACCAATGGATGAATTTAAAGTCAGGTTATAAGCTTTTGTTTCCACAACATGGATAAGCGACAGAACTTCTGTCAGGGACTGTACTTGGCCAGTAAATCTGATTCTGATTTTGTAAAGTAAAGATGAACTCACTGATCCATGATGTGATGTACATCACCAACAAAGTTGTATTTACGAGAAAATGTTTGTTATCTTGAGATCATGACAAATAAACATAATAAAAAGAAAAAAATAACACGACAAGAGTGTAATCTTGAATTGAAGGTTTTGGGGGACCAAATCTATCCTTTGGTCAGGGGGCTTGGGGTTTTCTGCCATTCTATAACTGATGGGAACAGTGATGGTTCATTTATTGATCATAATGGGGGAAATTCGAGTGTTACAGCAGCTCTAGCACAGAGTAAACACAGTTAAAGACAGAGCAAATAAAATGGGTACATCAAAATAAAAATATTGACTATATAAGGGGAGTCACATTAGTGAGTGGGATAGTGAGTGGAGTATGTTTATTTATTATTTTTGCATTATTATTTGGGGTGTAAATATTGAAGGGGCCTTGATGGACACATGGCCTTTCTGAACTAAATCAATTTTGTCTCCCAAATGTTTTGGTACTTTGGAACCGTGCAGGTTCATTATTTCTCCTGCAGTGACTGATGTGTCCACTAGTTGGCATCAAAACACAATTATTGGACCTGATGAAAATCATCCCAGACTCCAACACGCTTCAAAAAAGAAAACTGGAAGCAAATGATTTATTCAAGACCGTAATAACAATATATTTAGGGAAGGGGGCATGTGTTTGGGCACCGTCACCTCCCCCCCCCCCCCCCCACAATATACTGATGTGAAATTATAAATAAACACGTTCCGATCGATACTTTAACTTTAGGATCCGTCAGTGTTCCCATCAGTGTTGGTGTGACAGGAACGTTTTAAACCCCAGAAACCCCCTGTGGTAGATTTGATGCCCCCACCTTTTCCAAAACAGTCGACCAGCATAACCAGCTTAATTGAACTCATTAACCAGCATAACCAGCTTGATTAAAGTCATTAATCAACATAACCAGCTTGATTAAAGTGGTCACCCAGTATAACCAGCTTGATTAAAGTCATTAACCAACATTACTAGCTTGATTAAAGTCATTAACCAACATTACTAGCTTGATTAAAGTCATTAACCAACATTACTAGCTTGATTAAAGTCATTAACCAACATTACTAGCTTGATTAAAGTGGTCACCCAGTATAACCAGCTTGATTAAAGTCATTAACCAACATAAACAGCTTGATCAAAGTGGTCACCCAGTATAACCAGCTTGATTAAAGTGGTCACCCAGCATAACCAGCTTGATTAAAGTGGTCACCCAGCATAACCAGCTTGATTAAAGTCATTAACCAACATAAACAGCTTGATTAAAGTGGACATTTTACAGCTGACTGGAGTAAAAACTGGTCACATCTGATGCGACCAGTAATTCGGTATTTAAGGACGCTCGCTCGCTGTCGGTGTCTCATCGTCTGTAACGAGGACAGATGTGTGAGTGTCTTACTCACCTGTTCATCAGAAACTACATGGCCAAAAGTATGTGGACACCTGACCGTGAGCTTGTTGAACCTTTAGTTCTAGTGATCGTGGGTATTTTTAGGAAGTCAGATTCTTTATACGGCTGTAACAGCCTCCACAGTTTTGGAAAGGCTTTCTACAGGATTTTGGAGAGTGTCTATTGGAATTTGTGCCTGTTTCCTAAAGTCAGGCGCTTATAGGCATTGGGCATTTCGTCTGATGGGGGAATCGAACCCAGACCCTTGCTGTGAAGCAACAGCACTACTCACTGCACCTCTGTCCTGCCGTACATGTAACTGAATAGGATGTTTCCGTTAGCATTTTGTGGAAATAGTTTAGGGAAGGCTCTTTTTGCCCCCGTGCACAAAGTGAGGTCAATAAATCAACTTCACCGCACACCTTCGGGATGAATTGGGAGATCGACTGCGAGCTAGGCTTTCTTTTACTAAATGGGCAGACAATTTACAGCTAGAAAGAGACATTCCGATTCATCCCAGATGTGCAAGCCACTGGAGTTCCAGAACCTCACTTCATGCATCATAAAAAATGTGATATGATTGATTTTATACATCTGTAAACACTAAGTGTGGCTTAGATGTGGGGTGTCCACATACTTTTGGCCATATAATTTGTTTATAAACATCCTTGACTTAGCATCTCGATCTCTTGGCTACGACGCTGCAGAACCCCTCGGTTGGTGTGTTGGTACCCGGCTGAGGTAGCGAGTGTGTAGGAGGGCTCAGCATCACCTGAGGGATTCCATCATCATCCAGCATCAACAGCTCGTTATTGCTGCGTGGCTAATTACACTCACTGCTCACCATGACTCATTAACCTTTACTTCTGTATACGTCTGTTAGCTTCAGCGCTAACCGCAAAATACACTCACGCTCCGCCCCAGCACAGTCGTTGTGATCAACCACGTCGTGTCTGAATAAGATCAACAACTGGTCATCGTGAATCATTAACCAACATAACCAGCTTGATTAAAGTCATTATCCAACATTACTAGCTTGATTAAAGTGGTCACCCAGCATAACCAGCTTGATTACAGTGGTCACCCAGTATAAGCAGCTTGATTGAAGTAATTATCCAACATTACTAGCTTAATTAAAAATCATAAACCAACATTACTAGCTTAATTAAAAATCATAAACCAACATTACTAGCTTAATTAAAAATCATAAACCAACATAACCAGCCTGATTAAGGTGGTCACCCAGCATAACCAGCTTGATTAAAGTCATTAACTAACATTACCAGCTTGATTAAAGTGGTCACCCAGTATAACCAGCTTGATTAAAGTCATTAATCAACATAATCAGCTTGATTAAAGTCATTAACCAACATAACCAGCTTGATTAAAGTGGTCACCCAGTATAATCAGCTTGGTTAAAGTCATTAACCAACATAACCAGCTTGATTAAGGTCATTAACTAACATTACCAGCTTGATTAAAGTGGTCACCCAGTATAACCAGCTTGATTAAAGTCATTAACCAACATAACCAGGTTGACTAAAGTCATTAACCAACATAACCAGCTTAATTAAAATCATTAACCAACATAACCAGCTTGATTAAGGTGGTCACTCTGCAAAATTAGCTGGGCCAGGCTGTGCAATTACCAAATCCATCTTGACCGAGGTGGTCGACCAGCATAACCAGCTTGATTAAGCTGTCTAACCAAACGTAACTAACTTAATCATGGGTGTCAACAAGCATTTCATAGCTTGGACAAGCCGGTCTACCACGACGTCCATTTTGATCAAGGCAACTGACTAACATAACCAGCTTGGCCAGGCTGGTCAACCAGCATAACCAGCTCCAGTTAAACGCTTGTTGATGTTGTTAGCAGGGATGATTTTTCTGGTGACGTGATGAGGAACCTAATACAGTAAAACCACATGTTTTCACCACGAGTTCAGATTTGAGTTATATAACCGGTTTAATGGCGTACAAAACGCTCGCTCGTCCTCGGGGGCGGCGGGGGGCCTTAACAGTCCCTGGGGGTTCGCTCCATTTCTCTTTATTACGTCGCTCCGTTTCCTCCCGGCCATTTCAGCAGCATCCTGCTGTTTCTGTCGCCATGGTGACACATTTGCTAACAAGTGATGGAAAGGAACCAATCAGCAACGAGGAGTCGGAGAGTCAAAAAAAGCATCAAAATTGAACCTCTGGGTGTTTACGCTTCAGTCAGTGCTAACGGGTTCATACAGTCATTCACTTACTGTCTGTTTCATCCTGGTCAGGGTCGCGGTGGGTCCGATTCACTGGGCGAAAGGCAGGAAACAAGCAATTGAAATGACTGCATGTGGGAGGAAAACGGAGCGCCTGGAGGAAACCATGCCACTACAATCACTTATATACAATTAAATTAGGTGCTTTGATTAGCATTTTGTGGAAACAGTTTAGGGAAGGTCCCGTGGTCTGTAAAGATGTGCTTTGATGAATCTGGTGTGGATCAACCTTACCGAACACCTTCGGGATGAATTGGAACATCGACTACAAGCTAGGAATGTCTGTCAGCTACACCCATCAAGCATAACATTAAAACCACCTCCTTGTTTCTACACTCACTGTCCATTTTATCAGCTCCACTTACCATATAGAAGCTCTTTGTAGTTCTACAATTACTGACTGTAGTCCATCTGTTTCTCTACATGCTTTGTTAGGCCCCTTTCATGCTGTTCTTCAATGGTCAGGACCCCCACAGAGCAGGTATTATTTAGGTGGTGGATCATTTTCATCACTGCAGTGACACTGACATGGTGGTGGTGTGTTAGTGTGTGTTGTGCTGGTATGAGTGGATCAGACACAGCAGCGCTGCTGGAGTTTTTAAACACCGTGTCCACTCACTGTCCACTCTATTAGACACTCCTACCTAGTTGGTCCACCTTGTAGATGTAAAGTCAGAGACGATCGCTCATCTATTGCTGCTGTTTGAGTCGCTCATCTTCTAGACCTTCATCAGCGGTCACAGGACGCTGCCCACGGGGCGCTGTTGGCTGGATATTTTTGGTTGGTGGACTATTCTCAGTCCAGCAGTGGCAGTGAGGTGTTGAAAAACTCCATCACACGCCATACCAGCACAACACACACTAACACACCACCACCATGTCAGTGTCACTGCAGTGCTGAGAATCATCCACCACCTAAATAATACCTGCTCTGTGGGGGTCCTGTGGGACTACAGTCAGTAATTGTAGAACTACAAAGTGCTTCTATATGGTAAGTGGAGCTGATAAAATGGAGAGTGAGTGTAGAAACAAGGAGGTGGTTTTAATGTTATGCCTCTCAGGTTTGTTGATGATGAGGAAGGTGGGCACTGATGAAGGAAATGCCTCCCAAACACCCTCAGTCTTATTATTTGCTTATTTCTGTTATTATTTTGTATCTCACACGTTCCAACTTTCATTTCAATCGCTATAAAATGTCCACAGCGA
>NC_085989.1:905000-945000 GCF_030014385.1 Trichomycterus rosablanca | reverse complement strand
CCCACATGCGCACTCCACAATCTCAGACGCTTTTATCCAAAGTAACTTACAGTCTGAGTGATTGAGGGTTAAGGGCCTTGCTCAAGGGTCCAACAGTGGCTTACTAGTCCAGTACCTTAACCGCTAGGCTACAACTGCCCTTATACGAGTGTCCACATACTTTTGGCACGCATGAGGACCATCAGAGTCGTGAAAGCATCTCAGAAACCCTCGGCTCTTCGTTTTCACTCATCAGGACGTAAATCGATTGGTAAATAACGGAGGAGGAGAACAGAATCGACGTGGATAAACACAGATGCCGCCGCACCGCCACCGAGAGCTGAAGATCAGGAGCAGACGTCGAGAGAGGCGGCGGAACGACGACGCATCGATTTAATCATTAAAATCTGATGGATTCGGCCCCACAGAGCGTCTGATAGGATGGAGGCGCTCGGCTCGGGATTTGTTCTGGTTAGAGAGACTCGGTGAGGTCCGGATCAATTTCATCGATCGGTTAAAGACAGTAACGACGTCTCGTGTGTTTTCTACATCGGGAATCTTTTATTTACACAGTTTTAGACCAAAAAAATACAATAAAAATCTAAATAAAATGCAATAAAATTTAAAAACAGGTTACGATTAAATTATTATAGTTTTTTTTTATTTTAAAAAATCATCCGACAGAAAATAAACACGACAAATCTGCATAAACTGAAATGAACCGAACCTCATCATCCGCGCAGACAAACGTGCTCGAGCCGTGCTACCGTGCTCACTGTGTAAAGCTTGCTTGTCATTTCAACAGTTTAGGGAAGGCCCTGTCCAGATCCAGCAGCTCTTCCGTGTCAGACACGATTGCTGCTGGTGGATCCCTGATTGAGTCGAGGTGAGTATATCGCTGCTCACGCCTCCTCCGACCCATTTTCACCCATGCATTCTGCACAGGCGCCTCTCAGTCCACCAATCAGGATCCTTACACAGCGTTTGAAGACCCCGCCCACATAGTCCGGTCATCCCGCCCTAGCAGAGACGTGCCCGCTGCACGCACTGCCGATCATGCCTGCTAGATGGCGCCCAGCCGACCGGTGGAGTCGAATCCAGATTTCTTAACATACATCGCTGCCTGACCTTAAAAATGGACCGAATGGGCACAAATCCCCACACACACACTCCCAAAAATCTGTAGTAAGAATCTGAGAAGCTTCTCACAAGGCTTTGGTATTGTAGTGTGTCTGTGTGTGGGAATTTGTGCCTGACGGTATTTGTACGGCTGGGCGCTGATCGATCAGTCAGTGTTCCGGTTCGACCCAGAGCTGATAAGTGGGGCTGGGATCAGGGCTTCATGTCTTTATACGGTAGAACTGAAACAGGAAAGGACCTTCCCCAAACTGTTGTTGCAAAGTCAGAAGCATGTAATTTCCTTTATATGACTGATTTATCACACTTGTTAGTGAGTGTTGTAGCTGGAACATGTGAGTTCAGTATTTAAAAGAGACGTCCACATACGACATCCATGTAGTTTAGCTCTTCATGTAAATGAGGCATCCCAATACTTTTGTCCATGTAGTTTAGCTCCTCTGTTGTGGTGAGTGATGTTGGACCTTTCACTAGATGTTCCTCAGGCTGTATGAGTTCAGCTGGACCAGCGGATGGTTTCCTCAGGCTGTATGAGTTCAGTTGGACCAGCGGATGGCATTCCTCAGGCTGTATAAGTTCAGTTTGACCAGCGGATGGGTTCCTCAGGCTGTATGAGTTCAGTTTGACCAGCGGATGGGTTCCTCAGGCTGTATGAGTTCAGTTGGACCAGCGGATGGCATTCCTCAGGCTGTATAAGTTCAGTTGGACCAGCGGATGGCATTCCTCAGGCTGTATAAGTTCAGTTTGACCAGCGGATGGGTTCCTCAGGCTGTATGAGTTCAGTTGGACCAGCGGATGGGTTCCTCAGGCTGTATGAGTTCAGTTGGACCAGCGGATGGGTTCCTCAGGCTGTATGAGTTCAGTTGGACCAACGGATGGGTTCCTCAGGCTGTATGAGTTCAGTTGGACCAGCGGATGGGTTCCTCAGGCTGTATGAGTTCAGTTGGACCAGCGGATGGGTTCCTCAGGCTGTATGAGTTCAGTTGGACCAGCGGATGGGTTCCTCAGGCTGTATGAGTTCAGTTGGACCAGCGGATGGGTTCCTCAGGCTGTATGAGTTCAGTTGGACCAGCGGATGGGTTCCTCAGGCTGTATGAGTTCAGTTGGACCAGCAGATGGCATTTCTCAGGCTGTAGCAGCAGATGAGCTCCTTCAGTGTCTTGCGCATCTCCTGACTGCGGAAGGCGTAGATGAGCGGGTCGACCACGGAGTTGCACATGATGAGGATGAGGTACATGTTAAAATGCGACATGAAGCAGGTGCAGTAGAGGTTGCGCGGGCAGGAGATCATGAGGATGAGGTGGAGGAAGAAGGGCGCCCAGCACACGATGAAGATCCCCAGCAGGATGGTGAGCGTCACCGCCGCCTTCATGTTGGTCCTCTGGTGGACGGAGTTGTAGCCGGGCAGGGCGGCGATGCGCTTGGCGTGCGAGCGCGCCAGCATGAACATGTGCGCGTACAGCGAGGCCATGAGCGCCAGCATGGCGAAGAACATGGACACCAGGCACACGATGACCGGCGTGCTGTCCGAGTACACGATGAAAACGATCCCGCAGCCGGTGCAGAAGGTCCAGATCCCGGCGATGATCAGCGCCGCGCGCCGCACCGTCATGATGTTGTGGTAGCGCAGCGCGTAGAAGGTGGTGACGTAGCGGTCCACGGCGATGGCCAGCAGGCTGCACATGGACGCCACCACCGAGATGCAGATCATGGAGTCGAAGACGTTGTCCATGTGCCGGATGAAGTGGTCCTCCACCACCAGCTGCCGGTTGTTGAGCAGGTAGATGACGATGGTCTCCCAGGCGTTGGAGACGCTCACCAGCATGTCCGCCAGCGCCAGGCTGCACACGAAGAAGTACATGGGCGAGTGCAGGTTCTTGTTCTTCACCACCGCGCAGATCACCAGGATGTTCTCCAGCAGGCTGATGATGCCCAGGATGAGGAACACCTCCGTGGCGATGGTCAGCTGCTCGCACGCTTTGGGCTTCCTGTGCGCCGCCGGAGCTTGGGTGGCGTTGGAGTGGACGGGCTCGCCGCTGGAATTACCCACGATGCCCCAGAGGACGGCGGCGGGATCGCTGGAGTTCATCTTGGGTGATGGGCGGCGGCGTTTTCAGAGCATCGCTGTCCTGTAAGATACACAAAACCTTAATTATCATCTCAGCACAATCTACAGGGACTAAAGTATCTGGACGCCACTTTTAATCACTGAACTCATGAGTTTCAGACACAACAGTTACAAACAGGTGTAATTAATTAATCAAATAAAGAAAATTAGATGCTTCCGACTTTGCAGCAACAGTTTAGGGAAGGTCCTTCCCTGTTCCAGCTCTATAAAGACGTCTATAAAGAAAAGCTCCAGCGTCCTGCACAGAGCCCCGACCTCAGCCCCACTCAACAGCTTCGGGATGAACCGGAACACCGACTGATCGATCAGCGTCCAGCCTTACAACTCCTAACACAACAGGCACAAATTCCCACACATAGACTCACTCCAAAGTCCTTCGGTTTTTAAAATGGGACGTCCAACAAGCTCATGGTCGGGTGTCCAAATAATTTCTGCCACATGCGGACTCAACCACAAACAGAAAGGGATCTTTCTGTATGTTAAAAAAGTCTGGATTCGACTCCACCGGTCGGCTGGGCACCATCTAGCAGGCATGATCGGCAGTGCCTGCAGCGGGCGCGTCTCTGCTAGGGCGGGATGCCCGGACTATGTGGGCGGGGTCTTCAAACGCTGTGTAAGGACCCTGATTGGTGGATAGAGGCGCCTGTGCAGAATGCATGGGTGAAAAAGGGTCGTTGGAGGCGTGAGCAGCGATATACTCACCTCGACTCCAATCAGGGATCCACCAGCAGCGGAAGTCAGAAGTAAATCGTGTCTGACATGAAAGAGCTGCTGGAACTGGAAAGGGCCTTCCCTAAACTGTTGAAATGACAAGAAAGCTTTACACAGCGAGCACGGTAGCACGGCTTGACCGTGTTCGTCGGCGGGAATGATGAGGTTCGGTTTATTTCAGTTTATGCAGAATTGTCGAACCCAGAACCTTCTCGCTGTGAGGCAACAGTGCCGCACCACTGCACCCCCTAGAGGGCAAAATGAACGTTAAGCAGGGTCCCAGGGGGGGTCAAGGGGGTCCAAGGGCTCAGAGGATGCACAGGGGGTCCTGATGGGGGGTCCTGATGGAGATGGGATCTCGTCTTGGTGTTGCAGTGAATGTTTGGGCTTCAGTATAATAAAGTTTGAGTCTCCCTGAACCCAAAAGCACTTCTTTATTTATCTCTCTGTACAGGAACACTTGTCACCGTCAGAGTTCTAATGACTCTTTTGTTCCTCGGTTGAAGGAACTCTTTATTAAAAGTTGATTGGACCTGAAGGACCGGCGCTGAAGCATCAGGACCACGGGGACCTCCAGAAGCCTCCAGATGCCTCCAACACTCAGATCTAAAGAATGTCACGGTTCCTCTCTCGCTTCTTCTCTTTTATTTCTTCTTTCTCTCTTCACTAGAATCTTAGCAAAGCTTCGTAATTACAGCACACAAAAAGAAAAAACAACATTAGTTCGAATCCCCGCTGTGCTATCGGCCGGGTCGGGCGCCTACGCAGACTCACGATTGGCTGTGTGTCTGTAGAAGGGGGGGATCATGGCTGAATGGTGTAAGTGCGTCTTCCACTGGCTGGCCGAAGCGCCTGCATCGGGGACGTCTGAGACCCCGCCCCTGTCAGGTGAAAAGAAGTGGTCTAGCTCTATAAAGAAAAGCTCAGTTTAAAAAACAAAGAACTTCAGCGTCCTGCTCTGATCCCTGACCTCAGCCCCACTCAACAGTTCTGGGATGAACCGGAACATCGACTGATCGATCAGCGTCCAGCCGTACAACTCCTAACACAGCAGGCACAAATTCCCACACACAGACTCACTCCAAAGTCCATCGGTTTTCAAAATGGGACGTCCAACAAGCTCATGGTCGGGTGTCCAAATAATTTCGGTTATGTAGCGTATTCTTACATGCGGACTCGACCACAATAACAGAAAGGGATCTTAGGAATCGAACCCAGAACCTTATTGCTGTGTGGCGACAGCGCCATACCACTGCGCCCCCTAGAGGACGAAATGAACGTTAAGTGTTTCAGGTTCTTCATGTTCTTGTGACGAACCCTACAGTGATTTAGGGTTCTTTATGTTCTTATGAGGAATCCTGTGGTGTTTAAGGTTGTTCGTGTTCTTTTGAGAAATCCTAAAATGTTTTATGGTTCTTTTAAGAAACCCAACTGTGTTCGAGTGTTCTTCATGTTCTCACAAGGAACCCTGTGGTGTGTTCAGGGTTCTTCATGTTCTGGTGAGGAACCCTGCAGTATGTCAGAACATCAGCAGCGTCATCATGCTGATGAATTATTCCCTGTGAGAAGCACCGCAGAGCAGACAAAAATGGATCAAAGAGCTGGAGATGTTCCTCAGCTCCTCACACAGAGATCCACGTGTGTGTGTGTGTGTGTGTGTGTGTGTGTGTGTGTGTGTGTGTGTGTGTGAAAACAAATCTGACAGCAGGTTGAAGGTGTTTTGACCTTTTCCTCCTCCCTCATTTCCTGTTCTTCTAGTTCCTTCAGTTGTTAAGCAACACACACACACACACACACACACACCTCACACACACACACACCTCACACACACACACACACACACACCTCACACACACACACACACCTCACACACACACCTCACACACACACACACACACACACACTACTCAGACACTAATTGAAGATGTCCATCATGTCCGTACCGGTCAGGAGTTCCTGGAGGAGGAAGATCTCAGCTGTACATGTTCAGCCTGTGAAGATAAACTATGTGGTCAAAAGTATGTGGACACCCATCATAATTACTGAGCTCACCATGTGACCACGCCCGTTTTAAACTCGTGTATATGAGATCGGTAGCAGGTTTTTGGGGAAGCTTCGTCCCTCTTCCAGTTTGACCGTAAGCCGGACCTACACAGATGCCCACAGACACACTCCAAAATCTTTCCAGAGGAGCCTAGTGACCCGCCAATTTAGTCATATCTGATTCAAGCAGACCTCCACTCCTGACCGAGGAGAGTCGTGACTAAGACACGCCCTCTCCGACACGTGTGCAGCACCGACCGCTTCTTTTCACCTGCACCAGGGTTCATATGGAGATCCGTATCACGCACGAAGAGACACGCACTGTTCTCCGTTATCCCCCGTCTCTGTGCAGCACCATCAATCAGCCAGTAGAGGGTGTAACTGCAGCAGTTATGAGGAATCTCTACAGCCCTCCCTCCCTCCATGGGATAAGTCTGTACAGGTGCCTGGACGGCCGGTAGCACATCTGGGATTTGAACTCACGAGTGAATTGTCTTCTAGAAAATGTAAATGTGTTATGATTAAGGCAAATCAGGATTCGTGGTACATAGTGGTGCTGTAGAACAATGGCTTCTTCTCACTGGGTTTGCATTTATAAAGCTAGCAGATCATGGCTGAGGTGGAAACATCATGCATCAAAGCTGAAGACCTTTAATCCATCCCTAATCATCCGCTCCTCCCCCAGTCACGCCGAGATCCCTAGCGTGAGTTTCATGCAGCATCTTTTTCTTCCTCAGAACTAAACTGGGTTATTTTATTATCGAAGGTAAAATCCGAGCTCAGGATCAAAGGTGGTGGATTAAACGAACCGCCGCCCACGTGAGGGTCTGACCACCGACCGTCGTACAGATGAGTCAGATGTGCCGCCGTCATTATTGAAGCTTAATACCCCCCCCCCCTTCGGTGCACCCACGCCCAGGGTCTTCATGCTTCGTCTCGTGGTCTCTCTCAGCAGGACGGATGGAAGCTTTTGATCTGATCTCCTCATTATCTCCTCATGATCTCATGATCTCCTCATTATCTGGTCTTGTGTTAAATCCACACAAATTCAGCAACACCGTCCTAAATATTAGTGTTAATCCTGTTACCAAGTCCAAAAGTATTCAGACGCCTCACCGTGAGCTTGTCGGACGTCCAGTTTCAAAAACAAGCGCTATTAAAACAGAGCGACCTCAGGATTATAAACACGTAACAATAAATATTTTAATTCTGCCGAACCAGAACAGATCACCTCAACCAAACCAACCTGCTGTTTACCTCCGACTGTTTCCTACAAAACCAACCACATCCACAAAGTTATCCTCTTCCTCTTATTACAAATCCTCACTTCTGTTTGAATTAGTCCGAAATGAAACACGACGAATAAAAAAATCGAAGCCGAAACTCATCAGGTCTGAAGATCAAACACAGAAATATTTCTAACCACCTGCAGCTGTTTATTATTTATTATTTTATTGTTTTATTTTATTCATTTATTTATTATTATTTATATTTTATAATCATAAAATTTTTCATTCATTCAGTCATTGTAGGTTTTACTACTGCTTTATCCTGGTCAGGGTCGCGGTGGTTCTGATTTATTGGTCGAAAAGCAGGACACACCCCGGACAGTCACCAGTCCATCACAGTGCAAAAACACACACACTCATACATCTTTGGACTGTGGGAGAACACCGGGAGAACATGCAAACTCCACCTGGGAATCAAACCCAGGACCTTCTTGCTATAAGGCGACAGTGCTACCCACTATCTCTGATCTTATTTTTGTTTTGTTTTATTGTATTATTCTGTTTTATTCTTATTTTTAATGTTAATTTTTGATTCTTTAAAAGTTATATTCTCAGATTTTTACATTTTTTGTTCTATATTTTATACATAGAATTTATTTATTTATTTATTTATTTATTAGAATATTATCTTTCAATTCTGGTTTTATTTAAAAAAAATTATTTTATTAAGATTTCTTTATTTTCACGTCTGTCGATGTGAGCTGATTAAATATTATTTTATTTTCTCTTCCAGTCCCTGTTTACTGTCAGTACTGGACTACACTGAGGCTTGATTGATAAAATTAGCATTTAAAGAGGGGAGGAATCTAAACAAACAAGCTGCTTCAGCTCAGTTGTGCACATGCGCACACAGTGAATCTCTGAATGAATCTGAAGACCAGATACATGAAATGATGCTGCGTTAGGGTGCAGATCATGGAGCTAAAGATCTTAATTTGGGGATGTGTGGGGGTGTGGGGGTGTGGGGGGGTGGGGGGGGGGGTTGAGGGGTGTTCCTCTTTGGGGCAGTTAATGACCACCAGCGGTGCCAGTTTAGGTTTCCATGTGCAGAATGGATTCATTTATTATGATTTATTTTATATGGTGTTAAAAAATCAGCGCGGTTTTTGAGGTGCTGCTTTTGCTCAATGCTTCTCGTTATCGTAAGGAGTTTTGCATGTTCTCTCTGCGTCCACACGGGTGGAATGAAACGGTGGCACCGAACCGCCACTACATGCGAGTGAATGAATAAATGGATGAATGAATGTGAGGTCGTGTGATGCTCCGCGATGCTGGCACCGTGTCCAAGGTGTATTCTCGCCTTGCGCGGTCCCTACGCGACCCTGACCAGGTTTAACAAGCAAATAAATGCACGAAAAATAAAGTTTGCAAACTTTCCGATCTGAATCTTGTAATATTGTAATGAAAAAGTGTAAAAATGTGCTAAAAATGCAGCAGTTTGGAAGGCAGCGATGCGCACTAATAATAGACACTATGTAGTAGGGAAGTATGCAGCAGCGTGAAGCTGCGCTCACCTGAAGCGGATCCGCACTTCCACACTGCAGCAGGAGGAAGAATCTTCATGTGTTAGTGCGCGATCAGAGCTGAATGGAACACACACACTGCAGCTCAGCTTCATTTATAGACTCTGTACGGGGGGGTGCACCTCTCCCACACACACACACACACACACACACACACACACACACACACACACACACACACACACACACACACACACACACCTACACACACACACACACACACACACACACACACACACAATATAGCCAAAGGATCTTTCATTTTTTAGCTAGAACAACAGCCGCCCTTCTGAGAAGCTTCTCACTTCTAAGATTTTGAAGTGTGTCTGTGTGTGGGAATTTGTGCCCAGTCAGTCAAAACAGGACAGCGTTTGTACGGCTGGGTGCTGATCGATCAGTCGGTGTTCCTGTTCATCCCAGAGCTGTTGAGTGGTGCTGAGGTCAGGGCTCTGTGCAGGACGCTGGAGCTTTTCTTCACGTCTATATGAAGCTGGAACAGGAAAGGTCCTTCCCTAAACTGCTGCTGCAAAGTTAGGAATGAACGTGCATCATTTCCTCTTTTTTAATAAATTTCTCTCCCCATTTTTCCTCCCAATTTGTCTTCCGCTGCTGACAGACACCAGATTTTGGATCCAAGGAGAGCACGCCGGTGCCCATGCCTTCTTTACACGTGCACAGCCCTCCTCTTCTCTTCTGCCAATCAGGGTCCTTACACAGCGTATGAAGACCCACCCACCCACATATAGTCCGGTCCCCACCCTGCAGATACGGTGGCCAGTTAGTATCTGCTGCATGGCGCCCAGCTGACTGGTGGCAACACCGAGCCTCGAATCCGGGAGTTCAGAAACTCGGTGCTGGCGCCAAAAGGGTATCATTTCCAATTTTAAAAATTAAAGGGGGTGTCCAAACAGTGTATATCTATTCAACTGTGGAGAAAAATTCAGACACAAAAACAGGAGATGCACTCGACTTGTCAGTGCAGGTCCCAAGCCCGGATAGAAATATAGAAAGATACTATCACGAGGGGATCCGGCTCTGCTGAGATTGGAACTGAGTTTTGACACTAATCCACTAAACGTTGAGATCCAGGGTTTGAATCTCAGAGGTGCTATCATCTGGTCTGTACTTTACACAGACATGATTGGCTGTGTCTGGGGGAGGGGTGGTCGAACAGCCTGCTCACGGGCCCAACAGTGGCAGCTTGGTTGTTCTGGGGCTCAAACCAGCGACCTTTTGATTATTAGTCTAGCACCTTAATGACACCTTAACACTAACACACTACTGATGGGATCCAGGGTTCAAACCCGCAGCAGTGCTACCAGCCGGTCAGGTGATTGTGCTGTGCTTGAGGTCCCGCAACAGATGAAGCGCTGGTAAAACTTGCTCAGGTTTGCGGTTTCTAAGCAAAACTGGACTTGTGTTCTCTGTTCTATAAATAAACCCCTCGGGAACGAGGAGGTCCGCGGTCTGAGGTTTCGTCACAAATAAAGACCGAAGGTTGAGCCGCCCGCTCGGTCTGAGTAATAAATAATAAACGACGCAGCGGCGCATCAGTTGCAGGGTTTCGGTGCAGCGGCGTCGGGGTTCAATCCTGAGTTATGTTCAGGATAATGAAGAGTGGGTGTTTATATTTATTTAAATCTATATTTACGAGCGTGACGCCTGAGCTCCCGGCTGTCTGGATTCTGTTTCTGTAGAAACTGATCCGTGCTACAGACAATCAGACTTTACATCTGACCAGACTTTATTTGGAAAGTTCCAGGCTGATCTCTCCAAGTTCGAATCTCAGCTCTGCTACCGGTCGGCTGGGCGCCCCCTAGTGGGCAGAATCGTCTACTAGTCTGCTGGGTGGGAAAATACGGGACCCTGGTTAGTAGCCCGAGGCGGCTGTACAGAAGTGGAGGAACGTGGAGATCAGCGTGTGACTCTCCATGCACGAGACCGACCTCACGCGGCAATCCACAGAAGTCCGGGGGGATAAGAAGGGGTCGGTGGAGCGTGCACACGTCGGAGGGAGGGAATATACCCTCCTCGTACACCATAGGGGTCTCCAGCAGAGGAAGAGGAACTGGCTACGACTAAACTGGGAGAAAAAGACAGAAAACGCAGTGTTGCATCTAAGTAAACACACTCTGCGCCTGCGGGCGATGAAAGAAGTTCAGGGCTGAGATTTCACACTCAGAATCAGCTGATCTTGGCGGCACTTCAGGGACAAACCAAGCAAACAAACACCCATGAATAAACACCTTGTGGTCAACAAACAACATGTGGTCAACAAACACGTCACTGCCGACATCAGCGCCCACTGTTCCGCCCCGTACCGCGGCTGCCGTGGTGTCTGAAGTTTGAAGTCTTCCCGAGGGCCACCACAAAGACGTAGTGTTCGTGCATCAGTGAGTTTGATGTGAGCACCACAGCGGTTCCCCAAACTAAACCCCTCAGAACTGGTTCATCTCTTCATGCAGCAGATATTAAAGGTCATCAGAGCAGAGCCGAAACTGACCACTGGTGTAACTCTCACCACTCCGGTTTCTCAGGTGAATTGTTATTAATGCTGGAACTTCATCCCTGTTCCGCGTGTCTGCGGTGACCCGGAGCTCTGCGGCGTCCTGCCGCCTGTACGACGGTCCTGTGCTTAAACCCAGCGTGCATGTAAATCCAGTCCGGCTCTGAGCCGTGATCAGAATAATTATAACGAGAGTCTGATCTGATTAAATTAAAGCTCTGATCAGGGAGCTGCGCTGCACTGATGAAAAACTGCTTTAATGAAGCTACACTGCATTATAACCGGGCGGAGTAATTACACTCGCAACGTTCAGCTCCATCTACAGCGTACAGTAGTGTTCAAAAAAATAGCAGTGACTTTAAAAAGTGAATAAAGCACAAAATCATTATAATAACTTTTATTTCCAAAAATGCAAACGCACTGAAAATACTACACTTTTAATTCTAAATCAAAACATTAACTAAATGTAGCCAGTTTGTGTTAATCCTTTACAGAAAGTTAAGAAAAATGAATATTAGGCTGTTCAAAAAAATAGCAGTGCAGCATTTTTCTTTAAAAACTAAAAAAATGTATCTATAACATGAAAAAATGTTTGAGGTTTCACTTTACTTTAAATTACTGAACTAATATTCAGTGGCATAACAATTGTTTCCGAGATCTGTGTTGCATGGAGTCGACCAACTTCTGGCACCTCTGAACAGGTATTCCAGTCCAGGATGATTAGACAACATTCCACAGTTCTTCTGCAATTTTGGGTTTTGCCTCAAAAAAACACGTTTCAGACGTCAGAACACAAGTTCTCTCTGGGATTGAGGTCAGGGGATTGTGCTGGTCACTCTATTACCTCAATCTTGTTTGTCTGTAACCAAGATGTTTTGGGTCATTGTCATGTTGAAACACCCATTTTAAGGACATTTCTTCTTCGACATAGGACAACATGATCTCCTCAAGTATTCTGATATATTTAAATTGATCCATGATCCCTCGTATGTGATAAATAGACGTAACACCATGGTATGATAAACATCCCCATATCATCATTTTGTACCACCGTGCTTTACTGTCTTCACAGTGAACTTTGGCTTGAATTCAGTGCTCGGGGGTCGTCTGACATACTGTCTATGGCCACTAGACCCAAAAAGAACAATTTTGCTTTCATCAGTCCACAAATGTTGAGCCATTTCTCTTTGGACCAGTCAATGTGTTCCTTGGCAAATTTGAACCCATTCAGGACGTCTTTATCTTAACAACGGGACTTTGCAGGAGTTTTTGCTGGTAAATTGGCTTCACTTAATCATCTTCTGTACTCACTGGTAACTTCAGATGTTCCTTGATCTTTCTGGTGGTGATCATTGGCTGAGCCTTTGCCATTCTGGCTTTTCTCTGATCCATTCGAACAGTAGTTCCACGCTTCCTTCTGCGTCTTTCAGGTTTTGGTTTTCACTTTAAGGCATTTTAGCTGAGCAGCCGATAATTTGCTGCACTTCTCTGTATGTTTTTTCCCTCTACAATCAACTTTTTAATCAAAGTACACTGTTCATCAGAACAATGTCTGGAACAACCCATTTTACCCAGTATTTCAAAAGGAAATGAGCTATGACCAACCTGTGCAACATTTGCCCCCCTCCTACCTTAAATAAGGGCCCAAATTGACACCCGTTCTTCTGCAGAATGAATGACTTCACCAATTGAACTCCTCACTGCTATTATTTTGAACAAGCCCCTTTCAATCAATGCTTCGATTACTCAGAATGAGTGGGATGCATGTCCTAATTGTTGGGTTTGTTTTGTTGTCATTACTCTACTACACTTTCAAGTGAATTTTTTGCTATGTAGAAATATCACTTCTACTAAAAACAGTGATTCATCAAGTTAATGGTGTTGGACTGCTATTTTTTTTAACACTACTGTACATCACGACATGTTACAGAGCAGAGAGACACTTCTACAGTCCAGAGCAGAGAGACACTTCTAAAATATATATATATATATATATAGATAGAGGGAGAGAGAGAGAGAGAGAGAGAAGGAAGGAAGGAAGGAAGGAATAAAGAAAGGAGAGAGGAAATAAAAAAGTTATAAAAGAAGGTAGTTCTAGAGGAGGAAATAAAGAAAGAAGATTATGAGGGAAGGAGGTAGGAAAGGAAGTTATAGAGGGAGGAAGAAAATGAGGGAGGAAGGAAGTTATAGAAGAAGGAAGAAAGTTATAGAGGGAGGAAGGAAGAAAGGAAGAATAGAAGGTACAAGTGATGGAATTTATAGAGGAAAGAAAGAAGGAATAAAGGAAGGAAATAAGTTATACAGGAAGGAAGGAAAAGAAAAACAGAAGTGATGATAAATAATTAAATATCCTGAACACATTTATTACACTAATATAAACATTATTAAGATCCTTCACACAGATTATAAAACATTTATAAAGTTCATAATTATAAAGCGTTTGTGTCGGTGATCTGTAGATCAGTGTGGGTGCAGTCAGGCTGTAATAACGGGGGCGTGTGTTTTTGGAAGTCGCCTCTTTCGCTGAACGTCAGCGTTATTTAATAATAAGAGTGAGAACCGACCCGCCGCTCTGACCTGATCCAGAACACGGCGGGTTATTGTCGGTCCTTCAGGGATCCTCAGCTCACAAACCAAACATGATCCATTTTGTTTTGGCTTCAGGCGAGCTGGAGGCTCTTTATAACGACACACGGTGGAGCTGAGGGTGAGGAGGTACCTCCAAAAATTCTGAATAAATATCAGATATATTTAGATCAGAATAAATGTGAATCAGAGATCCTGCTGTACAAGTAAAGACCAGGACAGGACAGAAATCTGTACAGCTAAAGACAAAAGAGCCAAAGTAAGAGACAGTCATTTATTTAAAAAAATAATAATAATTATAGTGACCGAGACTGGACGCCTTTATAAACTCACAACCCAAGACTAAAACAAAGACTGAGATCAAGACCAAAACCTTAAAAATCCCAATAACAGGAAGTGAATATCTCTACGTATAATTTTTTTTGGTGGTTGAATATTGTTGAAAATAAACGCTGGACAAACAGACTTCTCCATTACCAGGGGACGAAGGTTCCAACTCTAATTCACCCAATTTACCCGAGTGAGCTCACAAACACGCCCACGCGCTCGCACCGGTGTCCTGGAGGACCGAGCTTCACACGGACACGAGGTCATGAAGAACAAACGTTCTGAAGATCCTGAGACGGGGAGATAAAAACCACCCGGCAGGGTAGTGGGTTTAATTAAATCTGCAGAGATGGAGGTAACGAGGCGGAGAAGCAGCTGTTCAGTATGCAGATGTGAGATGATTATCTCCGTCAACAAGACAGCGTGAAGCACAGGAAGGAAGGAAGGAAGAGGACGAGCTCCGAACGAGACGCGTCATTATGTGTTTATAACGTACGGATTCATACAGGAGCGTCAGCATGTGTTAAGATTAGTTACGTGTGACAATTATATATATATATACTGTATATTATTATTATTATTATTATAAATATTCTGCTCTCTAACAATAATAATAATAATAATAACGCTCCGGCCGTCTTAACCCGCAACACACACAACGTGTAAATGTTCCAGCCAGCTTCCGGTGTAGTGATGAAGCGTCGCTCCCTACTCCCTACACAGTCTGAACTTCACTTCATTTGAACATTTTCTTTACCTTTGGATCTGAATCTCACTTAAAAATGGTGGAGTACCCTACGTAGTGCACTTCACAGGAACAACCGGAGTGAATGAAATGCTCCTGCAGAATCGGCGCTAATGATTTTAAGAACCGCTTTCTGAACCAATCAGAGCTTCTGATTGTAATTGTTAGTAAGAAATGCTGTTATTTGCATTTATTCAGACTTCCTGTTTTACTTCACGACCGGGAAAAGTTTGGAGGTTTTTAATTATAAGCACATTTACAAAATAACGGATTCTATTCCTAATGGGACGCACGCTTATAAATGTAATAGCATCTAGAAGAACAGAAGCTAAGGTAAGCAGCGGTTATGATGGTTTTTGCTGTGTTTGGGATTTTGGCCGCTGTGCCGTGATTTATCGAGCGCTTTTGTTCTGTAATGAAAACAAAACGTATCAGTTGAAGCTTTTAACTGGAACCTTCTTGTTACAGAAATTACATTCATTTACACAATGAGGAGGAAAGTAAAGGCACGAAGTAAAACGGCTAAATACACTCGCTAATCTGTTGTTGTTTTTATCTGAACTTACAGATTATTTCTTTATTTCTACGCTACATTTATAATATATGTTTTGTGTAGATTATATTGACTCGTCACTCGACTCGAACTCGTATTTTGTGACCAGACCAAGGCGTCGAAGCTCCTACCATCAGCTCATCGGAACTAAACCCACATCAACCAAAATCAGAAAGTTTCCCATGAGCAAGAACACAAAACCTCACGCATTTCCCATCATCCTACACTCCCGAGAAGAGGGCGTGTCTAAATCCTTAGCTCCCTTAAAATGCTCCTACTGAGGCGCCTTAATTCTGAGTGATGATCTGACTGAATGACGAGGGAGCGCCCGACGCCTCCTCAGCGCTGAAGATCAATCCCAGCATTCAGTGCGGCACGACTTTCCTCACAAAGAACTACAAACATGGCGGACGAATCAATGCGGAGCAACCAAGAGTTCATTTCTCATGTAAATAAAATCTCATTGACGTTTAATCTGTATAAAGGTGTAATTATACGAGTGTGGGTTTATTTGTAAATTGGGGCGTTTTCGGTACGCGGGGGGAGACGTTAGCCGGCGTGCTAGCGTGTTTGAACGTCCTGATGCTAACTGTGTTAGCGTAGTAAGCTAAAACTGCGGTGACGTAAGTAGAGCGTCTAAATAATCTGCCTCATAAGCTCCAGGTCTCATTAGAATCCTCTGTACTGAGGAGCTGATCAGGTTTAGTCCAGGACGATAATAAACACTCTGTTTTTAAGCAGAACCTGTTTTTCAGCTCCTCGCTCGACCCTGGAAGGATCCGACCACGCGGGAGACGAGCGTCCATTCAGCTCAGAAGGTCTCGGCGATTACTGACACAATAAAACCGCCGTGTGACTCATTCCTGCTCTGACTAACAAGCCGCAAGAGAAGAAGAAAATGAGGATTAAAAAGCACAATCTTTTTCTTATACGTACGTCTTGCGCGTCGTTCTGGAGCTACAGCTCGACCTTAATGAATCACGAGCGCGCTTCAGTCCGGATCCTGGGCCAGTTCATGATTGAAGCGGCGGGATTAAAGGTAGCGCCGAGCAGCACGAGTGAACGAGAGAAATAAAAAGGCTGCGATTCATTTGGTTAAAATAATAAATAAATAACTAACTATAATTCTGTTCTAGTTTGAGTTTGCTTCGTTTGAGGCTGACGTTGTCCCAAAGGGCATGGCTTCGATTCTCCAGCAGGGCGGCCAGGCTCCTATCAGTGTCTGTGTGGGTTTCCTCCGGGTGCTCCGGTTTCCTCCCACAAGTCCAAAGACATTCAGACAGGTCAGTTGGAACGGCTACTAGAAACTCCCGTGTGTGTGTGTGTTGTGTCTGTGATGGACTGGCGACCTGCCCGGGGTGTTTCCTACCTTTCACCCACCCACTGCGACCCTGACCAGGATAAAACGATTGTAAAACGTGATTATGATCATAATAATGCGCTTGCATTTGCAGACAGGTTGCTGTTGGCACGGCAACAAGGTGAATCAACCTAAATTAGTGTCCATCCAGTCCTAAGAGCTTCCGAGAGGACTGGCATTGATAGTGATCTGCGTTCCAATTCATCCCAAAGACATTCAACAGGGTTCGTTTATTTAATATTATTGTTTATATCATCAATAATAAAGAGGGTGTCCACATACTTTTGGCTGTATAGTACATCTTACCATGATAAAAAAAAAGAAAAAGAATATTGGCATGTGCCACATACTTATTCATGAAATAAATTCAAGCCTGTTCGTTCTCTCCGCTCACACTGACACACACACACACTGACACACACACACACACACACACTGACACACACACACTGACACACACACACACACACTGACACACACACACACACACACACACACACACTGACACACACACTGACACACACACAGACACACACACACACACTGACACACACACTGACACACACACACTGACACACACACACTGACACACACACACACTGACACACACACACACTGACACACACACACACTGACACACACACACACACACACACACACACACACTGACACACACACTGACACACACACACACACTGACACACACACTGACACACACACACTGACACACACACACTGACACACACACTCACACACACAGACACACACACACACACTGACACACACACAGACACACACTGACACACACACACTGACACACACACACTGACACACACACACACTGACACACACACACACTGACACACACACACACACACACACACACACACACACTGACACACACACTGACACACACACACACACACTGACACACACACACACACACACTGACACACACACACTGACACACACTCACACACACAGACACACACACACACACTGACACACACACTGACACACACACACTGACACACACACACACACTGACACACACACACACTGACACACACACACACACTGACACACACACACACACTGACACACACACACTGACACACACACTGACACACACTGACACACACTGACACACACACACTCACACACAGACACACACACACACTGACACACACACACACACACTGACACACACACACTGACACACACACACTGACACACACACACTGACACACACACACACACTGACACACACACACACACTGACACACACACACACTGACACACACACTGACACACACACTGACACACACACACACACTGACACACACACTGACACACACACTGACACACACACTCACAAGCTATTTGACTCGTACAGAATCGTCCAAAAAGAAACTAATAGAAAATAAAATTAAAAAAAAAGAATAAAACATGATGTCGCTGGTCATTCCAGTTCAGGCCATCTTCTCAAACACAAACACCAGGTAGATACCTGCAACACACACACACACACACACACACACACACACACACACACACAACCTATGTAAGTGTATTCACATTTACAAAACAATATCATATTAAATAAGCAAAGTTATCCCTGAATACTGAACCACACCAACATTTAGCATTATTATTATTATTATTATGCTAAGAGAGAAAGGGGACTTCCCTAAACTGTTGCCAGAGTGTTAACAGCACATCATTCACCTCTTATCATTCTTATAAACCCGTTAGCAACGAATGTGGCAGAAACGACTACATTCAAGTATTAGAAACGGTGTACACGTACATCTGCGGACACCCCTGCTAACGCTCTCAACTTCACAGGAACAGTTTAGGGAAGGCCCTTTCAACCTGCCCACCCTGAGACGCAGCCAATCGCGTCTGTGTAAGTGCTTGGCCAGACAGTAGCAGACATGAGATTTAAACCCGAATGCCTGAGATCTAAACCCGCCGTGCCACCCAAGCACCCAACGTTCGGTCCATCATACGCCATTCTGCCCATTCAGTCAACATTCCGATTCTTCCACAAGGTGCCCTTATGGAAACACCAGAACCTGTTAGTTAGGTGGGATGTCCACATACTTTTGGTCATGGGGGTAACATAAATGTAAAGGAAGCAGTGATGCAGTACGTACTTGTGGCCTCCCACTCGGATTTGGACATTGTTCCCTGTGAAGACACAAACACACACACACACACACACATCAGCACGGTACCCAACAGTGAGCGTGTTTTAGCATGCGTGCTGCATGACGTGATTCAGTGCGCCGTGGCAGACGAGGATTTATGGCCCTATTCGAAAGCCGTACAGCGGCGGCCCCGGAGGTGCTCGGGCTTGGACCCGCGACCTTCCGATTCACTCGGCCGGCCTGCAACTCTCGAGCTGTTTTATATGCTAAGAAGTGTGTGTAGGAAATTAGGATTCGAAAGTGATCGTTTTTAAGTTCAATGTCGGGCACCATCAGCGTCTGTGTACTGTGGGAGGAAACGTATGCAGACACTGGGAAGAACATGCGAAACTCCACACAGAAAGGACCCGACTGCTCCATCTGCGTCTAACATTTGGACACCTAAAAGTTGGAGGTCTGTTTTGCTTTGAAGGTCCAAAGATTGAAAGATTCGCACTTCTGAGTTCGGTCCTTTATACGAGTTCCATACTTTGTCCTACACGACGTTTTCTCTGTGTGTTAAGCTTCGCTCCGTCTGCGTTAGCTCTGTTTAGATGGGACCACGTGCCTTGTTCAGGTCTCTGTGTCTCAGGTCTCTTTTTCCCTTGGTTTCAGTGTCCGCATGTTCCACGTTCCATCTTTAATTTGTGCCCAAGCTGCAAAATTGTGATCGTTTCTATTTACTACGCCATGTTGTCACATTTATGATATTCACGGCATGGATCGATGTTTTATGCTAGTTTTATCGGTCTTGTATTGTACATATACAGTGTATCACAAAAGTGAGTACACCCCTCACATTTCTGCAAATATTTTATTATATCTTTTCATGGGACAACACTATAGAAATAAAACTTGGATATAATTTAGAGTAGTCAGTGTACAGCTTGTATAGCAGTGTAGATTTACTGTCTTCTGAAAATAACTCAACACACAGCCATTAATGTCTAAATAGCTGCAACGTAAGTGAGTACACCCCACAGTGAACATGTCCAAATTGTGCCCAAAGTGTCAATATTTTGTGTGACCACCATTATTATCCAGCACTGCCTTAACCCTCCTGGGCATGGAATTCACCAGAGCTGCACAGGTTGCTACTGGAATCCTCTTCCACCCCTCCATGATGACATCACGGAGCTGGTGGATGTTAGACACCTTGAACTCCTCCACCTTCCACTTGAGGATGCGCCACAGGTGCCCAATTGGGTTTAGTCCATCACCTTTACCTTCAGCTTCCTCAGCAAGGCAGTTGTCATCTTGGAGGTTGTGTTTGGGGTCGTTATCCTGTTGGAAAACTGCCATGAGGCCCAGTTTTCGAAGGGAGGGGATCATGCTCTGTTTCAGAATGTCACAGTACATGTTGGAATTCATGTTTCCCTCAATGAACCGCAGCTCCCCAGTGCCAGCAACACTAATGCAGCCCAAGACCATGATGCTACCACCACCATGCTTGACTGTAGGCAAGATACAGTTGTCTTGGTACTTCTCACCAGAGCGCCACCACACATGCTGGACACCATCTGAGCCAAACAAGTTTATCTTGGTCTCGTCAGACCACAGGGCATTCCAGTAATCCATGTTCTTGGACTGCATGTCTTCAGCAAACTGTTTGCGGGCTTTCTTGTGCGTCAGCTTCCTTCTGGGATGACGACCATGCAGACCGAGTTGATGCAGTGTGCGGCGTATGGTCTGAGCACTGACAGGCTGACCTCCCACATCTTCAACCTCTGCAGCAATGCTGGCAGCACTCATGTGTCTATTTTTTAAAGCCAACCTCTGGATATGACGCCGAACACGTGGACTCAACTTCTTTGGTCGACCCTGGCGAAGCCTGTTCCGAGTGGAACCTGTCCTGGAAAACCGCTGTATGACCTTGGCCACCATGCTGTAGCTCAGTTCCAGGGTGTTAGCAATCTTTTTATAGTCCAGGCCATCTTTGTGGAGAGCAACAATTCTATTTCTCACATCCTCAGAGAGTTCTTTGCCATGAGGTGCCATGTTGAATATCCAGTGGCCAGTATGAGAGAATTGTACCCAAAACACCAAATTTAACAGCCCTGCTCCCCATTTACACCTGGGACCTTGACACATGACACCAGGGAGGGACAACGACACATTTGGGCACAATTTGGACATGTTCACTGTGGGGTGTACTCACTTATGTTGCCAGCTATTTAGACATTAATGGCTGTGTGTTGAGTTATTTTCAGAAGACAGTAAATCTACACTGCTATACAAGCTGTACACTGACTACTCTAAGTTATATCCAAGTTTCATGTCTATAGTGTTGTCCCATGAAAAGATATAATGAAATATTTGCAGACATGTGAGGGGTGTACTCACTTTTGTGATACACTGTATATGTTTTCAGTCTACTATTATTACTGTATTACCTTGTGTGAGAGTTTATTTTAATGTATCGGGTGTGTCGTCTTTGTTTTCCACTGTTGTACCTTGGGTATTCGTGCAGGATGTATTTTATGGTGATGGGTGTCTTTACCAATTCTGGGCTCTTCTCCTCGTATTAAGTGTGGGTGTGGCAGTCTGGAACGGTTTATTCTACCTCTAGTGTAGATCAGCGTTTTTCAAACGTTTTTTCAAGCGACCCAAGCAACACTATGCATCTTACTCTCTCTATACAAGATGTAACATAAAGCCTCCACAAGGGGGCATTTGCATACAAGTTTATTTAATTATTATTTTCCTCTGCAAGCTATTTTTTTGGCTGGTGACCCACCTTATACCCGGTTCAGGTTCACACTACACGACTTTTTTGCCCAGATTTTCGCTCGGCAGCTGGTCGTCAGATATCTGATCCGAGTTGCACGTCTGGCAATGAGTGCTGTGTCGAACAGCCAATGAGAACTCAGGATACGATGTGAGGGGAAACGCAGGAGAGGAGTGTAAACAGGTGGGACAGGAGCGTAATATAGTTTATATCAGAACACATCAGCACACACACGTTTTACAGTATTTCTGACCTGATCGTTCTCTACAAAACACCCACGCTGCATTGCAAAAATTTTAACTAACCTCCAACTCACTATGGAACAATCCATGCTGCTCGTGTTGCCAAATCCACTCAGATTCATTTATTTTTCCTTCTTGTTTTTACGCTGCACATCAGCGCACAAACTTTGATCGCTCGCTACTTGTTGACGTGCATTTTTGGACGTGGTGTCATTAAACCCCTCGTCACTTCTCACGTGTGTTTTCGTGACAGATATTTGGGAGAGCAGAGAAGCTCACCTGTGATTCCAGTTGTAGTGTGAAACCCTCTATCGCCGATCAGTCGTGTAGAGTGAAATACACACCGACCTGAAAGACTCCCGAGTGCAAAAGATCCAGTCGTGTAGTGTGAACTTGGCATAAGGGTCACGACGCAGGGTTTGAGGGTAGAGAACCTGGACCGTACGTTTTCCATCATGTATTTTTGGTTTATTCCTGACGTTGGGGTGAATCTCGTGTAGTTTATTGTGTTTATAGGTATTTTTATTAAGCGTTTTTGTTTAAGCATTTTCTCCCGACTTTAAGCGCGTCCAATTACCCGACTGCATTACGTTTCCTCTCTACTGATGCTGATCCCCACTGCTGATTGAGAAGAGCGAGACCGACACACGCCCCCTCCGGCGCGCGCGAGGCACCCGACTGCATTTATTAACCTGCACGAGGTGCGTTCATACGCCGATCGGCTTTGTGTGCAGAGAGCCACACCCTGATCAGCATTCACTCCGTGCAGCGCCATCGATCAGCCAGCAGAGGTCGTAATTGCACCAGTTTTGAGCTCCCCTCCGGCTCCCAGTAAGTTCTGGGTACTTTCAGTTACATTACCCATGTACATCACCGTTCTAATCATCTGCATTACAAGCCGTGTGATGCGTTTGTACCAGTGGCAGCGAGATCCCGGGGCTCTGCGTTCTCCTCTCGGCGTGATCGTACTCCCCCGTAGTGTCTGATGCCAACCTACTTCGGTCATCCGCCGGGTATTGCTATAGCAACACACACACACACACACACACACACACACAGTGTTAACACTTTCATCCCAGCACTCAGAAATAGAGAGAGGGAGAATCACTAACAGGGACGGAAAGAAAAACAAACACACACACACACACACAGACTAAATCAGAAAGCCAAATATTAATGGACTGACGGGTGAGGAGAGATGAAAACACATCTCACACCGTCAGAAGAGTCTGAATGGCGGTGATGACGACGCCTCTCGTGGCTGGAGGAGTATAATTATTTCGCTCTCCGAGAGGGAGGGACGGCATTTCTGTCTCACCCCGCAATCAGAGCGAGCATCAATCCCGATCAATCTCGACCGCCTGAGCTCGAATTCACATCATTTCCACACATCCGAAAGCCAAAATTCAAGATTCAAATGTTTCACAGCTTTCCGGCGTGTGAATTGGGACCACGAAGACAAAGAGGCCGATCAAAGCGAGGACGGCGAGACAGAGCGATTAGAAGATAGAAGATATACTTTTTTTTTTGTCATATATACATATACAGGTCCTTCTCAAAAAATTTGCATATTGTGATAAAGTTCATTATTTTCCATAATGTAATGATAAAAATTAAACTTTCATATATTTTAGATTCATTGCACACCAACTGAAATATTTCAGGTCTTTTATTGTTTTAATACTGATGATTTTGGCATACAGCTCATGAAAACCCAAAATTCCTATCTCAAAAAATTAGCATATTTCATCCGACCAATAAAAGAAAAGTGTTTTTAATACAAAAAAAGTCAACCTTCAAATAATTATGTTCAGTTATGCACTCAATACTTGGTCGGGAATCCTTTTGCAGAAATGACTGCTTCAATGCGGCGTGGCATGGAGGCAATCAGCCTGTGGCACTGCTGAGGTGTTATGGAGGCCCAGGATGCTTCGATAGCGGCCTTAAGCTCATCCAGAGTGTTGGGTCTTGTGTCTCTCAACTTTCTCTTCACAATATCCCACAGATTCTCTATGGGGTTCAGGTCAGGAGAGTTGGCAGGCCAATTGAGCACAGTAATACCATGGTCAGTAAACCATTCACCAGTGGTTTTGGCACTGTGAGCAGGTGCCAGGTCGTGCTGAAAAATGAAATCTTCATCTCCATAAAGCTTTTCAGCAGATGGAAGCATGAAGTGCTCCAAAATCTCCTGATAGCTAGCTGCATTGACCCTGCCCTTGATAAAACACAGTGGACCAACACCAGCAGCTGACATGGCACCCCAGACCATCACTGACTGTGGGTACTTGACACTGGACTTCAGGCATTTTGGCATTTCCTTCTCCCCAGTCTTCCTCCAGACTCTGGCACCTTGATTTCCGAATGACATGCAAAATTTGCTTTCATCCGAAAACAGTACTTTGGACCACTGAGCAACAGTCCAGTGCTGCTTCTCTGTAGCCCAGGTCAGGCGCTTCTGCCGCTGTTTCTGGTTCAAAAGTGGCTTGACCTGGGGAATGCGGCACCTGTAGCCCATTTCCTGCACACGCCTGTGCACGGTGGCTCTGGATGTTTCTACTCCAGACTCAGTCCACTGCTTCCGCAGGTCCCCCAAGGTCTGGAATCGGCCCTTCTCCACAATCTTCCTCAGGGTCCGGTCACCTCTTCTCGTTGTGCAGCGTTTTCTGCCACACTTTTTCCTTCCCACAGACTTCCCACTGAGGTGCCTTGATACAGCACTCTGGGAACAGCCTATTCGTTCAGAAATTTCTTTCTGTGTCTTACCCTCTTGCTTGAGGGTGTCAATGATGGCCTTCTGGACAGCAGTCAGGTCGGCAGTCTTACCCATGAATGCAGTTTTGAGTAATGAACCAGGCTGGGAGTTTTTAAAAGCCTCAGGAATCTTTTGCAGGTGTTTAGAGTTAATTCGTTGATTCAGATGATTAGGTTAATAGCTCGTTTAGAGAACCTTTTCATGATATGCTAATTTTTGGAGATAGGAATTTTGGGTTTTCATGAGCTGTATGCCAAAATCATCAGTATTAAAACAATAAAAGACCTGAAATATTTCAGTTGGTGTGCAATGAATCTAAAATATATGAAAGTTTAATTTTTATCATTACATTATGGAAAATAATGAACTTTATCACAATATGCTAATTTTTTGAGAAGGACCTGTACAGTTGTACAGTACTATGGAATTCTTTCTTCACACATCGCAGCTTGTTTGGAAGCTGGGGTCAGAGCGCAGGGTCAGCCATCGTACGGCGCCCCTGGAGCAGACACAGAGCCTGGATTTGAACCGCCAATCTTCCGAGCCCAAAGCTCCACCCACTAGGATACCACTGTCCCCAAAGTGAGTGAGAAACACGTGCACGTACCTCCAATCCCTGCATCCTCTGCAGCAGAACCTTATTCCTCTGGTCCTTCACCTTCTCCTCGAAGAACTGATGGAACGTCCTCTTATACACCAGGCGCATCTTGTACTTCTTCGCCATTCTGATCAACAGAGCGGTGTAAACGAAGCAAATATCACGTCTCTGCTCTCGTCTCCCTCAATTACATTAGATTAGAAACGTCCTCTGTATTTATTATACTGTTCGTTTACCTGTACGGTGTATATTGTACCCGTTTAGAGCTGAAATGACAATAAAGCCTCTCTTAAACTTAAACGTCCAGAATAATTAAGAGTAACAGGGAAGAATGTTGCTACGATTCATTTTCGGTTTATTTGTTGTACGGCGGTACAGCAGTCAGACCGAGTACAGCCGAGCAGCATGCCCCGGGGGTTCGAGTTGGCCCCCCCTGCTCAGGTTTCCTGCTGCCCACTCAAGCCAGTTCTGAAAGCATGGCGTATGACAGGGTTTTTTATGCAGCTACCTGCATTCTGTCCATGATTATCACACAAACACAAACTAAAATCTATCTAGCGGGCATAATTGGCAGTGCCGGCAGCAGACACGGTTCTGCTAGGGCGGGATGACCGGACTATGTGGGTGGGGTCTTCAAACGCTGTGTAAGGACCCTGATTAGCAGATATAGAGGCGCCTGTGCAGAGTGCACGGGTGAAAAAGGGTTCCTCGCAGGTCGGCGCAATATACCCACCTCAACCACAAACAGGGATCCCCAAGCAGTGGAAGACAAATTGACTACACTAAACTGGGAGAAAATAAAATAGAAAAATAAATAAATAAATAAAAATCTGGCAATCTGGTCCCACTGTGGTTCACCATCTGTAATGTAAAGCATCCACAAGGGGGCATACATTTACAAATTCATTTTGTGTTTATGTGCCAGTTTTGTTTGTTTATTTATTTATTTATTTATTTAACAATTATTATTATTTTTCTATGCATTTTTTTGGGTTACGACCCACCCAAGGGTATTTTATGACGCATTACATTTTCAGACACTACTGGCTGTGCCTGGGGGAGGTAAAGCCGTACGCTGCACTGTCTAATCGCAGTAGTCACAAGTGGAATACAGAGAGCAATGCGGTGAACTCCTGCCCTGTGTCCAGTGTTTCCAAAGAAACCGGGGGCCCGTCACGCCCTCCCTGATCAAAATAAAGTAGTAGTAACTCCTGAAACATGCTACTTGTGCAAGTTTGAAATGGGCGTGCCCCCCCCCCCCCTTCCCCAAGAGGAATATTAGCATGGCTCTCCATGCGTGATACGACTCTACCTGGGAACCAAACACGTGTCAAAGGGGGCGTCTGGTGATCCGGCTCCCCTAGATCTGATCGGGGCTTGTGCAAGTGGCAGAAGTTCATGGTATTTTATCGACCCCTCACTTTAAATCCAAGACTGCCCCCTGCTGGTTCCACACATTATGATCCTCTATGCTGGGAAATAGTTCAACCCAGTCGTCTGATCATAGCAACCTGGTCCTGATCAAAGTCCCTTAGGGACTTTATGCTAATCAGAGAGCGTATACATTTATATTTTACATACTTACACTACTGTGACAGTATACAGTCTAAGTAATTGAGAATTAAGGGCCTTGCTCAAGGGCCCAAAAGTGACAACCTGGCCAGGGTGGGGCTTCTTAATTTGGACTGGACCCAGAGGAAACCCACACAGAGAACATGCAAACTCGACACAGAAAGGACCCAGACTGTGCACCTGGGAATCGAACCCAGGAACAGTCTGGGGCGCTTGACCCTGATCCCTGATCATAGATCCCTCAACCTTAGATGTTCCAGAGCTACCCAGTCACGCACATTTTGAGGGATGGTTCTGACGTACAGGAGAAGCAGATTTAGAAGAAGACTCACTCTACAAAGAGAGGGAAGTAGACCAGAAACTCGGGGACGTCCACCACGCCCTCCAGGTGGAAATCGTACTGACAGCCGAACAGCGGGTACTCGCTTTTCTTCTGGAAGGTCACGCGGTACACCTCGTTCCCGAAGCTGTTCGAGTCGGACTCCTCCAGGCGCCTCCTGCGGACCAGGGCGACAGCTCAGGTTATGAACAAAAAACACACCATATACCGTATTCTCTCTGAACCGACGCGTGAATGACGTCTGGTGTCACGCGGAAACGTTTGGGGGGTTTTTCAGAAGTACAGAGACGCCTCAGGAAGCGCCGCCTGTTCCTCTACGAACTGACGGGCAGCGACGAATTATGAATCACAGAGCTCGTCAATCAACACGGGCGTCCTCCAGCGGCATGACGGCACAGATACCCGTTATATAAAGGGTTTAACTATCAGTCGTGTGTGTATACGCGTGTGTGTGTGTGTGTTGTTTACACCAGCTCGTAGGAGTCCGGAGTGGTCCCGATGAAGAACCCGCCCGGCCGGAGCTTCTCACAGGCGTTCCTCATCATGGTCTCGGCCTGTTTGTGGCTCTCGAAGGAATAATGATAGACAAACTGACAGCTACAGACGTCAAACTGCTGCTCGGGGTCGCTCAGCTTCTCACTCAGCAGCTCCTACACACACACACGTTTCACATTATTATTATTATTATTATTATTATTTTTGCATGATCGTTAGTGCTGAACAGGTTTGCTTGCATGTTCCTATAAACCCCGAGAGCTCTAGCATATATAGATCAGCTCCTGATAAGGTGGAACCTTCCAGTTCACCGACCACAGATGACCTCTAACGTCCGGTCCAGGCAGCACAACACGGCTCTCGGATTTGGACGGGTGCACGTGTTAGTCTCGGCTCCCCTTGGCCAGCGCGGTGATGGTGCAGCCAAGTCGGCCGATCAAAAGCTCAGATGAATATCAAGGTTTAACATCACGGACAATTTCGTATCACCGACTCGCCTCGCTTGCATGTTTCTGCACTGTGGGAGGAAACCGGAGCTCCTAAAGGAAACCCATGCAGACACGGGGAGAACATGCAAAAGTGGGGATCAAGCCCAGGACCTTCTTGCTGAAGCGACAGTGCTACACACCCGAGAACTTAGGATTAAAATCGTGACCGTGTGAGCGCTGGCATGAAATGCACCAACAGGAGGACGGCACAAAATGAATTTATGGATCACAGCGGCATTTAAACCGGAGTCGCTTATATTAATACATACCAGTAGACAGGTTCTGGTACCAAAGTTCTGGTTCAGTCGATAAGACTCTAGACGCTAGAAGGTGTGTAATGTTAGCCAGTGTGTGTGTGTGTGTGTGTGTGTGTGTGTGTGTAAGAACCTTGGTGCAGTCGGCGGTGATGAACTCGGCGCTGAAGATGCGCTCGCTGGGGTGACTCCTCCTCTTCATGTCATCGTAGCGCTGCTGACACTGCTCCACCGACACCGCCGCGATGTCTGCAACACACACACACACACACACACACACACACACACAGGTATATCAGATTCATCAGTTCCAGTTTAATATCAAAACACAGGCACGTACAATTTTGTGTCTCGTCATCCTGACTGCACGTCTTTGAACAGTGGGAGGTAACCGGA
This sequence comes from Trichomycterus rosablanca, assembly GCF_030014385.1. Classification (NCBI taxonomy): domain Eukaryota; kingdom Metazoa; phylum Chordata; class Actinopteri; order Siluriformes; family Trichomycteridae; genus Trichomycterus; species Trichomycterus rosablanca. The sequence goes on along the minus strand of NC_085989.1, from coordinate 916,056 downwards.
GCTCCCGGAGGAAACCCACACAGACACGGGGAGAACATGCAAACATGCAAACCCAGGACAGTGCTACCCACCGAGCCACCGTGCCACCACACAGTGGTAACAAATCTCACTAAAACACCAGAGTCCTAAACAAAAACCACCGACGCTTGATGTAAATTCAGACCGGAGCTGCAGATCTCCACAGAGTTCAGAGTGCTGATCTGTGACGCACCCTCACCCTCACCCTCACCCTCACCCAGCTCCCCCTACAGACACTTTTATAGAAGGACCGGAACACAGTGTGCGGAGTGGGATTGCACAAGTGACCTTGGCAGACGGGTAACAAGAGGGGCTACAGTGGGCACAGGTTTACTGACACTGACTGAAATGATGCTGCCTGGTCTGATATATCTCAAATTTCACTACAACATACTAAAGGTGGAGTCAGAATTTGGCAATCGTGCAAATGAACCAAAACCTCTGACGTCTTCATGGAACCCACGCCACCAGCAAGAAGATGACCACTACATTATTTATTCATTATATTATTCCCAGTAGTTGCTTCATTCTTAGTCGTAGTGGCTTCAGAGTCTAGAATAGGAACGTTTCAAGAGCAAAAGTACAGTGCTCCTAGTTGTAATACAACCAACCAACCAACCAACCAGATGCTCCTTAAATCTCAGAGGTTGAGAATTATGGAGGCAGGGCTCTAAGACTAACTTTTTGCACTGGTTGCACTGGTGCGCCTAACTTTTTTTCTTAGGTGCACCAGCACAAAAGTTAGGCGCACCCAAATTTTCGACCTCATCGCATTCAACACCTCAGTTTTACAGGTTCACTTTTTTTTTCTTTCGCTGTCCATATAGGCAGTATTGACTTATAAATGATTAACGAACAATCTGGTCAACATGAAGTTCTTTATTTGAAGCACAATTCTACAGGAAAGGTAACTTACTGAAAAAGTGTTGGTGCTTAAAGTGCTTCACTGAGCTTTTAAATTTAAACTCAAGATAAATGAAATAAAAAGAAAATCTAAATTAACAGTGCAAGTGTTTTAAGGGCTTCAAATCTCATTTAATGATAAGAATATTACATACGATTAATGCAGTAAGGAGACGCATATTATTGACATAGGCTACATGACATTATTACATTTTGAGTCAGTTTGCTGCTGATATTTTTAAAGTGCCTTAAAAAATCATGAACTGTGTGATATGACGTGGTAACAGTGACCCGGACAGAACGAACACCGCTTAACGTGAAGTAAATCCAGCTAAACACAGATACATGTGGAGCTGTTAGACTGGGTTTGATGGTTATTTCACACAGATGTTTGTTTGTTTGTATCGTGGAACTTTAATGATGTTTTATCTCTCGAGTCGAGCGCTGAGCAAATCGGTCGTTTACGTCGAGAGTCGCGGTGAAAGCGAAGCGCAAAACTCTTCTCACGTCAGTGAACTAAAGAAAACAACAACTGAGACGAACACGTCACGTCTTCTCATCACCGATATTTGATTGGATTGATGTTTTTACATAAAAAACAACATCTGTAACAGCAGCACAGATGCTCACACATATTCTACACACTCCGCCATGATATTACTGCTCTTAACTTTCGCTGTGTAACGCTTACTGTTGATGACGCCGGTCCCGCCCTTCACTATCTCTGATTGGTTAGACATATAGATATGATTAGATATGATTAGATATGGATCTAACGTGTGTCTGTTGTTGCACCCGAGACTTTCAGAGTCACCGAGACTTTCTTTTCCCCTCGAACGGCTGGTCGCACCGGTGCCACCTCAGATTTTTTTCAGTCGCACCATTGAGAAATTGGTCGCACACTAGAGCCCTGGGAGGTTTGATCTACCTGCACACACCAGCCTGCTGATGCGTCCTTTCCTCCACTTGAGCAGATCTCCTCCCTTCCCACATCCCAGATCCAAGACGGACACCTCCCTCCGGTCCCTCCTCACCGTATCCAGGATCTCGCCTGGAAAGAACATCTGGAACGTTACAGTGGAACAGCCGATCAGTACGTTCCGTACTCGGGGTCAGAGTGTGGGCTGCGTTTACCGATCAGTACGCTCTTCATCCAGTTGTTGAAGTTGCGCATGTGAACGATTCTGCTCTTGTTGCGCTCCACTAGTCCACATTCCTGCAGAGAGTTGTAGTGTGAAGCTACTTTGCGACTGTGACCCTCTCCCGTGTCCTACAACACACACAGAGCAACAGGAACAATTCACAACACTGGTACGCAGGGAATCGACACTGGAACAGGAACAGCGGCAGCCGTGAACACAACCCACAACCCCGTTCGACATGGTGCCAGCCCACTGCCTACCATTTCAGGTTTCTGGGTTTCTGGCTGCTGCTGCGATGATGACCTCTGCTGGCTGGCCAAGGAAATATTTAAAGATATTAGTGTGTGACTCTCAGTACGCTATACTGCTCTCTGCAGCGATTGGTGCAGGGGGCTCCAGGAATTGGATACGACTACACTGGGAGGCATTCTCAGGCTGGCAGGCTGTTTACATTTACATTTTCGGCATTTAGCAGATGCTTTTGTCCAAAGTGACTTACATTACAGTGTACAGTCTGAGCAATTGAGTGTTAAGGGCCTTGCTCAAGGGCCCAACAGTAGCAACCTGGCAGTGGTGAGGCTTGAACCAGTGACCTTTTGATTACTAGTCCAGTACCTTAACCACTAGGCTACAACTGCCAATACAGGTATAACTGGCTGTGCCTGAGGGAGGGAGGGAAGGAGGTTATTGCCAGAGTACAAGTGCGCCCCCTGCTGCCTGGTGGAGGCGCCTGCACTAGTGATGAATGATTTGAAAGTTGCATAGTGTGGCCATATAAAGTCTGCGACTGCACGCATGCCAGAGGAGGTCGTGTGATAGTCTCAGCTCTCCTCGACCAGCACAGAGGTGCAAGAGGTGGAAAATTACCCCAAACTGAAAAAACACACAGATGTATTTGTAGTGTGGGACGTTACCAGCTTCTTTGAAGGGGAGACCAATTCATCTCGGTCGTCTTCATGTTTTCTTTTCCTCAAACAATCGGCTCCTGACGGAATCGTCCCGTTTCCTTCATCTACCAAAACAGAAAACAGAACAATAAATAAACATATAACATCCTTACTTTACATCATTTAGTACTGTCAGAGCAACATGAAACACTCTATTAGAAACACCTATCTGATATGTTCGTTTATTCATTGTTTTATAAGCTATACAAGCCATACAAATGAACAGTGGATATACAATTACTGACTGAAGCCTTTCTATCGGTCACTCTGTGCACTATTTATCAATGGATTATTGTCAGGCTTTAATAAGTTAAGCTCTAACTTAAACGTATTGGAGTCTGAAGTAGCTTTTAATATTTTGATTTTAAATAATGTGTGCGCGTGTGTGTATATAAACACCTCAAAATATATACACACACACCATATTACAATTGTCGAATTTTTAAGAGGCTGTATTCCAGATTACACCTTCTTCACTCCACAAGCACACTACGATATTAAATATCCATACCCTATGTAGTGCACTACATGTCAAATGATGTGCCGTTTAGGATACAGCTCTAAATGAGCGTAACAAGTAAGGAAAACCATTGTGCACATTTAAACGGATAAATGCGTGTTTGTGTGCCAAACACACCAAACCAACACGGGCGAGTCAGTGTAAAATCGTGAAATCTTTTAAACCACACAAAGCGCTGCAAGACGCCATTAAACATGATTAGCTTCGTGCTACTCACTCGAGTCTTCCGCCATCATGAAGCCCGCGTCTGCTGTTCTTTACTCGCTACGTCATTAAAATCCCACCTTCTGCTTTGTGATTGGCTGACCGATTGTACATGCGAGTGCGCCGTATGAACACTAGAGGGCGGAAATGGACCAGTTCAGTTCTCACTGACAGGATTCGCAGGGAGGAGGACGAATATTTATGTAAAACCGATTTAAAACCTTTTCTGAGGGTTAAATATATAACACATTATACAGAAAACAAACATAAACATGGTATTTTGCTGCAAATGTGACCAAATAATAATTATTATTACTATAACTACCGTTATTACAATTTATGTTATTGTTTTTATATGGTGTTATTATTATTATTGCTGTTATTATTATTAATGTGTTGTACTTCAGGGTTTCGTACATTATTTATTCATTAAACTTTTATTTAAAATATTTTTTGAGGGATTAAATTGAATGAAAACGATTCTATAACTATTTTATAAACCTTGTTTTTTGCAGTCGATGGCAGCGCAAAGCATTTTGGGAAGTGTAGTTTTATAGCAGTTTCTCAAAATGCGAGTGTATATGCTTCATACTACATTTCCCAGAATGCTTTGCTTACGTGTAGCCCACATTTCTGGCGATTGCGTAGCTATGTGAAAATGACAGAAGGGACATGGCGAGAATAGAGTCCGATTTGCGATGTTTCTGTGGATAAAAGTTAAAATATAAAATGCTGGAACCGGATATAAATGTACGTAAACATCTCTTGCTTTAATAATTAGAACTGCGCGATTGTTTTGTATGTTTTTGTTGAATAATTTGCACTAGATGTTCGGTCAGATTAAATGTCGGAGGCTCAGGCTGCGTATCAATCCGCATACTAGTGCACTTAATAGTGTGTGGAATTAGTGCACTACATATTGTGCGGGTTCTCATTTCGCATACTAGATAGTGAGGTAGCATGCGGTTTGGAACACAGCCGCGTTTTGCTTGGAAAAATAGTTGTTTATTATTTTTTATCAGTAAATTTTAAAAAATAGGGCTTACAAATACCTAAACTAGAGAAAATATGTAAATACTAACTGCTTAAATGACATACTAAATGCTCAGAAGTATGTGGACACCTCTTTTTACTAGTGTATTCAGCTATTTTAGCACAAGGGCACTGCCCATAGTTATGGATATGATGTAAAAGGTGGGTGCATACTAATGGATTTTAATTGTATACCTTACATAAATAAAAATGTACCTCTCTGATTCCCACAGGGACCTCTGAGCCGATAAGTGGTACAACATGATGCGTTTCCTGTGTGGACGAGAGGCCAGGCGGGTTGCCCTGCTCTTTCAGACCCAGTTTTCATCGCCTGGCCGCCTCGTTGCTCAGAACCAGCCGGGATCTGGATCACGATGGATCTGCGCTTCCTCCTCCCACCTTAGTTCTCAGAAAAGTTCCTCTGGAGATGGTCAGCTCGGTCCAGGGGAGAGTGGAGACACTGATCCTTTGCAGGATGAATCTATTGGACTGGTGCAGAGGTTTAAGAGATCCTTCAAACAGTACGGCAAAGTCATGATCCCTGTCCACCTGCTGACCTCCTCCGTCTGGTTCGGAGCTTTTTACTACAGTGCTATGAAGTAAGCATGACATTAAGGACTTTCTACACTTGAAATCGAGATGTCCAGTTATTCACTTGCCACTAAACCATCAACATCAAAATCTCTGTTGGGGGTTTCAGTTTTTCTGACCTGTTGATTTTCCTGGTTAGATTGTTACTCTAACACACATCCTTGAGATTCTGGTTTGTCGTTTCCTTCATTTAAAGTCTCAGTGCTTGAAGGTCAAGTCTACGACTCTTAGTTTAAAGTCAGAAAGACACGAGGGCTGAGTGGCATGAATCCTGAGGACAAATTTCTATACAATAAAAATGCACATTGTACACTATATGGCCAAAAGTAATTGGACACCTGAGCTTGTCGGACGTCCCATTTCATAAAAACAATAATATGAAATCAGAGTGACCTCTGTGTCAGCAGCCGCTCTTCTGAGAAGCTTCTCAAGACTTCGTAGTGTGTCTGCGTATGGGAATTTGTGCCCGGTCAGTCAGAAGATGACTGCATTTGTATGGCTGGGCACTGATGCGGGTCAAGAAAGCCTCAGTTGATGTTCCAATTCATTCCAAAGCTGCTAATTCAGTGCTTGTTTTACGTTTCTGTGCTTCAGAGGAGTGAATCTGGTGCCGTTCCTGGAGTACGTCGGGTTCCCTGAGAAGCTGGTGAAACTTTTGGAGAACTCTCAGAGCGGCTACGCACTGACCGCGTACGCTCTGTATAAGGTAAGAGATCTCGCAGATTCCGATCCAGTAGATAATAGCCATAATGTCAAACATCTAAATGAATTTGTATGGTGAATTTTTCTCTGATGCGCCGCAGATCGCCACTCCGGCGAGGTACACGGTGACGTTAGGGGGTACGTCCCTCTCTGTGAAGTATCTGAGGAAGCACGGGTACATGTCGACCCCGCCACCGGTCAAAGAATACCTGCAGGGGAAGATGGAGGAGACCAGGGGAAAGATCTCTGAAAAGATGGAGGAGACCAAGGATCGCTTCTCTGAGAGGATGGAAGAGACCAAGGACAAGTTCACGGGAAAACTGCAGGAGACCAAAGACAAAGTGGGTCTGGGGAAGAAACCCAAACAGACTGAATGATGATCCTGCGAGGCTGAGACCTCAGCACCACTTCAGTTATGAGATGAAAAACACTAAGCGCTTAATAAAGACGCCGCTTAAGAGGCATTAATTCATGCATTCACTCATTCATTCATTTGTATTGTTGTGATGTAGAGAGGGTTCGTTTTGTAGCTTTGTGTAAAATCACGTTGTGTTTAATGATCTGACGTCCTTTAAATGTGACGAATGTGCAATTCGGAGGCAGAGGGGGGGGGGAATACTTTTTCACACCTCCAAATAACAGGGCTAGATGTTTTGCAAAGCAAATTCAATGTATTCAAATATTTAAAGCAGAGTGTAACAGTTAGGAGTCTTAGATTTAGACACTCGGGAAGAGTCACTGGCCAAAAGTATGTGGACACCCCTATTAAATGTAGAGCTTAAGTGTTTGAAGACATGTCGAGGTTCTTCAACCCTACTGAGCATCTTTGAAATGAATCAGAGTGCCGACTGTGAACCAGGCGTTTTGGTCCAACATTGATGTCTGACCTTACAAATGCCGTTTGGTTGCCAGTGTTTTGGAATGGGCTGTTCAACAAATCCTACGGACAAGTGTCCACATACTTTTGGCCAGCGCAAACGTGAAATCCATTAGAATTTTGGATGGCAAAAATAAATAAAAAATGGAAAGAATCTTTGGCCTGCAGGGATGCAGTGTTTGTTGTGTTGGTGGCATCTTCTTGCAGGTTCTGCTTCCACCAGAGGCCTCCTGAGAGCTTCAGGGATTGATGCTGGATTTCAGCAGTTCTTTGGACTCCAGCTCAAGACTAGACAAGCATCTTTAATGTAGCTTACATTTAACATTCTGTACTCCTTCAGTACACTTACAGGTCATTGGAATTGGCAATGGAAACAACCACTAAATGCAGGATCATGGATTTAAAAACATACCGAACCAAACAGTGTTCTGTCGATTTGTCCTACCTTATCGAAATTTCCTTCGGTGGTACAGATGTATAGGTATAGTAAATATTTTTAAGTTTTATCGATTTATTATTAAAACTAGACTACGGGTAGCACATGTCGATAGATCTATATTTTGTAATAGCACGAAATGATAGACGTTTGCTTAATGAGGATATCACCGGTATACCATGTAGTGGAAAATGCTGAAACAGAAAAAGGTTCTGGTTACTGGTGTAGCTAAAACACATCAATGTACTGATTCTGAGGGGTGTCCTGGTACTTTTTGGCTAATTTTAGAGTATTTAAAATAAGAAAAAGAGAAAGAAAAAAACAAAAATGAGCCACACACAGACGGAACTGAATGATCCAAAACCTTTATTGTTTAGTCTGCATTCGTGTCGGTTCGGTGAAATATGATACAGTTTTTCTGTCTGATGGTTGTTGTGGTTTTTTTTTAGCGTGATTATTCCAACATCTAATTCACTAAATAAAAAAGTCAAATAAATAAATGGCAAGCGCTGGCATTAATAATGATAAGAACGTCTCTGGAAGTTATAAAAGCAGCAGCAGCGGCGGCAGCAGCAGATTCTCCTGTGTAATAATCATCACATAGCAGATTCAACGGTTTTTATCGTATAGGAAAAAATATAAGAAGTTTTTTTTTTGTAACGTATATGACCATACTGTAGCATTATTTATATTTTCATACAAAAGACAGAAAGCACAAGTGGAGAAGAGGGGATTCACAAAATCCTGAAGCCGGCGTGTTCAGTTCCTCTCCTCTGGATATGCGCTTTACATTATATTACACTATTAACATTTGTTCTTTCTCTTGTGGTATCTTTTCTACCCATTGGGTAAAAATATGTGCATAATATTTTCAAGTTATGTCGATATATACAGCACAGTACGAATAAACAAAGTGGGACTAGTGAAAAAAGCACCGTAGGAAAAGTGAGGCACAACGAAGGTGGGGACGCGGGGACAGGAGTGCAAAGTGACGGGGCTCCTATAGTTCTTTAACACGACTTTTAGGCACCGAATCTGCTCGATTGACATGCAAAAATGGCTTAAAAAGAACTAAAAACGAACGAACAAAGATACTCGAGGTGTTCGTTCCTCTGCTAAAAACACTAAACATTTAAAAAGAAGCAGAACGAACATAAACAAATTCACAAAAGAACGAACACGGGTGTGAAAGAAGCTGTCAGGAGCAGCGTTAGCATTAGCTCTAGCATTAGCACAATACAAAAAGAATAATACAAACAAATCGCTAATCTAATGGCGAATGTGATCCAACCCGGTTTTTAACACATCAAAGTTCACTTTCCCTTTTTTAAATCACTAACTAATCGTTTAAGTTCGAACAAAGTTCATTAAATGATCGTTACATTACCGACAGCTCAATTGCTAACAAATAAAATGGAATACTCCAGCTGACTGAATGTGATTACCTAATTTAGCTTGCTAGTTATCAATCCCGCCAAGTTAGAATGCTAGCAAGTTATCACTTTGTGGCAAACAAGCGGCGAACAATAAAACAACAACAAGCGACCGAACATTTAAACCCTCGCTTTTATAAGATTACTTTAAGTTGGAGAAAGGAGGTAAAATACGGCTAAAATATTAGCAGACCAGCCTATTAGAACTGCAGTAGGCTAGCTTATCTGTAACAGTGTACCAGAAAACAGGGATAAAGAAGCTAAGAAAAGCTAAACGGTTTGGCGACTAGCAGAATACCAAGTGAGGAAAAATGGTTTAAGGATTCGTTGTTAGCATGCACACTGGATAGCGCGCTTGTAACCTGATAGCTAGTCGATTAAATTATATGAATCTTCTTACTCTCCAAATGTTAGCAATAAAAAGGATTAATAAATAAAAAACGTGTCTGACTTTGTATTTTAAGTGTGACCAAGTACGCTGAAATTTCTTAGATATAATTCAAGCTGACTGATTAGCAAGTGAGGTAAACAGCACGCTAGCAAGCTGGCTAAGTTCCGCTATGTGCTTATTTTAAATGTAACAGAAAATGGGGATTATAATTTGTACATTGTATGTTTAATAGTAGATAAGGAAGATAAACATAAGTCCAAAAACCAAGCAAGCATTAACAAGTTGGCTGGTTAGCAAGCTAGAAAATGATCATCTGGTTTTGTTCACGGGATCGTATGTAGCTAAAACAGTGGTATTAATAAAGGGAAATGTTTTTGCCAGGTATATAAACTAGAAACTCACTGTGTTATTAAATACTAAACGTATCTTTACGTTAACGTTTGTCAGAGCGCGACTCAAAAACTGAGAGTGAACGAGAGGAAAGAGAATTATTTTCGCCATGCAATCATAAGTAAAAAAATGGAATAAATACTGAGTCCCACAGCGAAACGAATTAAGGTTCGACAAATAAGACACATGCATTAACTGCGGATGTGCATAAGACTACATTTCCCATGATTCCCTTGCATTCGGACCGCCATGACAGAGCTGAAGCGAGAGAAGTTTAAAGTGCTGTTCTGACACGATGAAAAACAAACGTCAGAAAAACGTCGTCCGTCTGCACCAGCGCTCGTCATTCGGCCTGTGGGAGTTTTTTTTAAACACCTCTTTTATTTTTAAGTGCTATCTCGTAGGTCAGTCGTGGAATTTCTAGGCTGGACCAGGATTCGGCATTTTCACTGAATAAAAACGCAAAAACTAAATGTAATACTAGAATACGATCAAATAAAGTACAAAAAAATACCATTGAGGATAAAAAAGTTCTGATCTTTAAGCAATAAGTTAGTGCAACGTTTATATTTTTCTGCATTGGACGTGAAGCGTAGTCACACGCACATCTTGGCACTCGAGGGTTTTGATTGGTTACGAAAGTTTTTGTGCACGAATGTACAAAAAAAAAACCAAATCCAAAAACTTGCGCCGATCTGCAAAAATGCCGAATTATTTTAGATCAAGAAGGCGAAAAGAAACGAACAAAACAGCCAGCAAGCGAAACATCCACGAGGCCACAAGTTCTAGCAAAAACAAATAAAAAATATACAAAAAATATTCGTATAAGCTTGGTTCCTCGATCGTTCTGGATTATAAATTGTGCAAGGGCGTGAGTGCTCGGAGGAAAGCCGCGCGCCCCTTTCGCATGTTTATAAACACAGTTCCGGGAGCACAGTGCCTGCGCGTTTGTGCCGGCCAGCCAATCAGCTCGGTTTATCTCGCGGTGCGTCCGTCGTCTTCCTCTGATTGGACGGCGGCGTGTTATTGCTGTGCTGGTGCAAGAAAGAGGTGGAGGGGGCGGAGTTCGGGTAGGGCCGACCAATCACTTCGCTGTAAGTAGGAGGCGGCCCTTGTCCTTGTAGCCGGGCGTACGAGGCGCTCTTGCCCGAATGCGTGCTGGGCGGCTTGGGCCCGTAAACGTCTATGATGTCGCTGTCGAATATGGTGCGGTTGGGCGGAGCTCGCACAGAGGCGCGGCTCAGTTCCAGCTGCTGCTCGGGGCTCCTGAGGGCCAGAGTGCAGGGCCCCTTATAGGGCGGCGGCTCCTCTCCATCCGACAGGCAGATTGTGGGAGGGAGCTCGATTTGCGTCTGTAGTTGTGGGTACGTGGGCTGGAAGCGGCTCGACCGCTCCCTTTGGAAAAACGAGGGCGGGGCGAACGTCCGCGACCCGAACATGACCTGAGGGAGAGAGAAAAAAACAAGAAAA